>NW_006410018.1:12694-17305 GCF_000296735.1 Chrysochloris asiatica | reverse complement strand
AATCATACTGCCATTTTGCGGGGAGATTTCCTGCTGATCTTTCATTGAAGATGTATCTTCTGTTGCTCCAGCTGTTCCAGGCTGGTCTGCTTGTCCTTTCTAGTTGGGATGTCCCACCCTAGAAGGTTATGGATGGGGTTCAGGATTCCACCTAACATCCTATATACTGCAAAGGCTCCACAAGAGGCCTATTTTACTTGGCAAGTTCTATACCCTTGAAATTTTGATATTACTTTTTTTCACTTCTTACAGGTGAAAGGAATTATTTAATTGATTTAAAAACAATTTAGCTAAACATATTTCCTTTGATGTTTACAACTGCTAGCTGTTTACTTCAGTGAAATGATGAAAACCCATACTTTTGCATATGTCATAGTTTATTTTTAAATTTATGAAGACATGGCATTGCTCATTATTATTTATTTATGTTGTTGTTAAGTGCCATTGAGTCAATTCCAATCCATAGTGACCCTGTAGAGGGTTTCCAAGGAGCAGCTGGTAAGCTTGAACCACCAGCCTTGCAGTTCAAACAGCTTTGCAGTCTGGCACATTAACCCACAGTGCCACACCAAGACTCATATTATTATTTACAGAGATCAGATAATACAAATAATAACCCAGTGAATTTGTATTTTTTTTCTGGAGATGATCCATACAGCTTAATCACTTAAACTCTTTATTTTTCCCCCATTGAATGAGTGAATATTAGAAAGAAGCCATGCTTTTTCAACACCAAACCAGGTAGAGAGAAAATTCAGTTATCTCATACTTTTTGAAAAATCTACAAGAAAACAAAAATTCCATTACTTGTGTTTATATTTTTTTCATGAGAAATCATGGAGGTCAAAAGACAATGATACACAATTTTGCATGCACAGAAAGAAATAACTATGAAGAATACCTTGTAAAGAATGAAATTACTTTTTGGGTGGCAGGGGGCTAGGCAATATGCTATCTCCTCTGGTTCAATTCCTTCTTTATTTAAATATTTGTTTTTAAAATGATTTTTTTCCTCCCTTTTACCCAAGTTAATGCAAGTATGATCAGTTTTGGATATCACTTGTGCTTAGGTCCCATGAAGTCATGGTCCCTCTGTGAGTTCTATGTGACATCACAGTCTAGGCTAATTAACTGCTCATGCTACACCAGCTGCCGAAGGCTAAGATGATGAGCACGTGAGGCATAGCACACTCCCATCCTTGGCTCTCTATCTGAGGATGACCAACTCCAGCCTATTACTAAAAGGTGGATACCTTTTGTCGTCACTTCAAAATTTAAATATTCTTTGATTTTATAGAACAGAGTAAAAATGGACTTTTTGGAGCAATGTTCTGAATTTAAATTTATATAAATTGGAATCTTCCTCCAATCTTGATGCCAAGTACTTCTTTATATAATCCATTGTCTTAGACTGGGTTTTCTAGAGAAGCAAAATCAGCGAATCATATATATGTATATAAATGCTGTTATTGTTTAGTGTCCTCAAGTCGGTTCCAACTCATTGTGACCTTTGTAAAGGTTTCTAAGAAGTTGCTGGTGAGTTTGAATCACCAACCTTAAGGTGGAGTGCTTATCCTACAGCACCACACCAGGTCTCTCTCTCTCTTTCTCTCTCTCTCTCTATATATATACATTTATTATCAAGGAAATGGCTTACAACTGTAGAGTCCCAGGTCCCCATTGGAAGAGTGAGAGCCTTCCCTTCCCCACCCCCATTTTATTGGGAGCAGGCCACACCCTCAAAGAAGCATCCCTTTAATTGATTGGCTGCTCATAGTCACTCACCATAGAGTTAACTATGTCTATATGAAGTCCCATCCCCATGGGAATAAGTACATCTCAACTGCTAAACCTCTGGAAATCCTGGCCTAGTCAAGCTGACACAGAACTCTAATGATTACATCCAGCTTCTCAGATTATTTGCTCAACATACAGATTGGATAAATGTGGTGAAAGAATACAACCCTGGCACACACCTTTCCTGATTTTAAAGCATTAAATGTCCCTTCCTAGTTCTCTGTTTGAACTGCTACTTTGTCTATGCAGAGATTCCTTATGAACACACAAGTGTTCTGGAATACCCATTCTTTATAATATTATCCACAGCTTGCTATGATCCATGTAGTAGAAAGCCTTTGCATAGTCCATGAAGCACAGGTAAACATCTTTCTTGTATTCTCTGATGCCAGCCAGGTTTCATCTGACATCAGCAATGATATTCCTTGTTATATGTCTTTGTCTGAATCCAGCTTGAACCTCTGGCAGTTTCTTGTCAATGTACTGTGGCGACTGTTTTTGAATTATTTTTAGCAAAATTTTTCTTGCATGTGTTATGAATGATATTGTTTGATGATTTTTGCATTCTGTTAGGTCACCTCTCTTTGGAATGGGCACAAATATAAATCTCTTCCAATCGGTTGGCCAGATAGTTGTCTTCCAAATTTCTTGGCATAGATGTGCGAGTGCCTCCAGTGCTATATCAGTTTGTTGAAAGATTTCAATTTGTATTCCATCAATTCCTTGTGACTTGTTCTTTGCCAATGCCTTCATGCTGACTATTTCTTTTTTGGTACTATGACTGTATATTCCTTCCATCTTCTTTTCATGATTTCTGCATCAATATTTTGCTCACAGAATCCTTCAGTATTTGAAGTCATTCATGTCATTGTGGTCAGCTTTACTTCAAAGAGGCAGCTCTTCCCCATTGGTATTTTGAGTACCTTACAACCTGAGGGGCTCATCTTTTGGCACTGTATGGAACAACATTCCACTGCTACTCTAAACTCTTGAGTGATTAAACAATCAGAAGACAGTGGTCTGTCTTAGTCTGGATGGTTTACTGGAATCTTTCTACGATGGGTGACCCTGTAGGATTTTTGTTTTGTTTTGTTTTTATTGTGAATTGAGTCAAAGTTTACAGGACAGATCATCAGTTTAACATTCAAAAAATCATACACCTTGTTTTACTACATGATTATAATCCCCTTCATGTACCATCATATAACAGTATTTCTCTCTATTCACTTTAGCTGTTAAAAAAAATTTTTTTTAAACACTCAGGCATATATAAAAATTTACACCAACAAAGGACACTTGCTGAAATTCTGTCTCCTAACTGCCAACTGTTCCCATGAATCTAGAGTCCTCAGTTGCCCCCTCTCTCCATGTCCCCATTTCTGGTGTCCCTGCTTCTCTGGGTAAGATCCAGCATTCTGCTTGTGTTCTTCTCCCTTGATGGTCCTAGGGTCCTTTGTTTCTGGACTGTAAAATTAACTACGCTCCCATTTTTGTTACAAAAATTCTACCTTTACAATTGTGACAGTTGCAGTTAGTCATGATAACTATTACTCACTATTGAATCATACGAATCTTATCTCTTTAAAAAAATTTTTTTGTGTGAATTATGTGATAGTTTACATGGGAGAACATTAGCTTTACATTCATCCTATTGTATATCGTTACACTGCCATGGTTACAATTCCCTCCATGCATCTTCATCCAACCAAAGGGTATATACCCTGCAAGCCCGCCCTCTGGTTGTCAGCACACAGCCCCTCTCCCTCTCTAGGTCTAGAGTCCCCAGCCACTCCATCTCTCCATGTCGTTGTCACTGTTTCTCGGGGTAGGTTCCTGTACTCTGCTCTTCTCCCTTGATGGTCCCAGGGACCTCTGCTTCTGGACTGCAAAGTCAACCACTCCTCTCCTTTTGCTGCAAAACGTCTAATGTTACATTTCCAATCCTCACAGTCAGTCCTGATAGTAATTATTCACTATTGTACCACATGAGTACTATCCCCATCGCCATTCATCAGTCCCGCCCAGACAGATTAGATACTGTTCAGTGGAGAGTCTACCTTCCTCCATACTTTCTGGATCTAGGTGCCCTCCTGAAAGCTTGTAAGCCAGTGACTTCTTGCCTTTGTAGGCCCCCCATTTCGGGTAGCCAATGTTCAAGTTGCCCATCCCGGTCTACTCTGTTTATGGAGGGGGTGGGAATGATCCTCGCTGTAAAGCATTTATAGGTGTAGGTCAAGTTTATCAAATTGTATCAGATTACTCTTTTTCTTCCTCTTCTTTCTTTTTCTAGTTGAGCTCTGATGATCTAGTCATTGAAGCCAGGTCAAGTGTGTATTTTCTGCAAGTGTGGGTGTTCTTGTGCATATGCCCTCTCTTCTTAAGAGCGGGATGCTTTATTATCCACTCTAGTCCTCTGTGGCTATGTCACTGACTCTGGGCCCAGGAGTCCCCAGGTCTTGCCATTACTGCTGGCCAACCAAGTCTCCACTCGGGTTCACAGGAATCTATTGAACGTGGTAGGACTTAGCTAGCAGCTTCATAGCTGTTTTCCTCTCATTTCCCCTTATTGGTGACCAATGTGGTCACTAGTCAGAGCACGTGTCTGCTCGTGTATTCTCATTGAGTCTTAATCTTGGAAAGAGGTTTGCCTTGAGGGGATCCAACTGCTTGCCTTGATGACTCCTGGGCGAGCAACTTGCTTGTTCTTGTAGTGGTCAGTGGACTGCCATTATTGTTTTGTACTTTTCCTGTCAGTCTCCCCGTCTCTTTTAACCAGACACATCTAGAAAAGATGAAAACTATTCAGTGGGAACT
>NW_006410018.1:9007-9814 GCF_000296735.1 Chrysochloris asiatica | reverse complement strand
TGTTGTTGTTGTTAAGTGCCGTCGAGTCGGTTCCGACCCATAGTGACCCTGAACAGGGTTTTCGAGGCTGTAAATCTTTACCGGAGCACGCCTGAGTATGCAGAAAATCAATTACCCGGTTCTAAAATGGCGGCTCAGACGGCTACAATGTAAACATATAGCGCATGTCAGGAAGTTACGTTCACATAATCGATCACGCCCCTACCTGTGGGGAAAGTTTCCGCCATTTTTGAATATCGGGAGAGTTCCTTGGCTAGTGTAGTTGCTGGCGTGATGGCAACCTTTGCCGTGGAACCCCAGACGCCCGCACTGGGTGAGTGAAAATTTGTTTTTCCTTTTTGGTATTATGATTCACGCCGCAAGCCTTGGGAATGGGCTAGCAAGGCAGACAGGGAGTAGCTTTCAGGCTCTTGTCTGCTAGCTTCAACACGGAAGGGATGCTTCTGGGTCTCCCAAGTTTGTAGTCCGCTTCCAGGGAGGCGGTACCACCCTGCCACTTCCAAGGCGGCTTCGGGTGGCTGCAGCCCCAGGGGAGGGGGAGGAAACAGCTGTCGGGTGGTGACAGCGGGTTTTGTGCCCTTACACGCGGGCCTTGTAAGAGTCTTGCACTGGAGACGCAGTTCTGGGCTTCCCGGATCCTGTAAGCGACGGTGAAAGGTACTGGCCTACGTACACGTGGGTGGGTGGTGCCTGGAATGCGTGGTTACGGTATATTGCTCCAAAGTTATTCTAGGCTTCCTGTTTTGATTTTCTCCCTCTTAGGTTTAACTGAAGGACTTTTCTAGGCATTTGCTAAAGGATTCTGTT
>NW_006410018.1:4966-8546 GCF_000296735.1 Chrysochloris asiatica | reverse complement strand
ATCACAGATATTTACACGAAAACTAAGTTACAGTTTTTTATTTTACAAAGAGCGAGTGCAGTACGTATCTTGTAGAATTAGATTTTAAATTTGAAGCCCTTGTCATAAATTTTGAACAAAATATGTTCCTTATGAACATAGAGTAAGGTCTGTTTTGTAATTATTGTTAAGTGCCTTGAGTCATTCCATTTTATAAAGATCCTGTTTAGCACTCAAGGAGAGGGTAGGTAGTACCACCAACCTGAGATTAGCAATTCAGCGTGTATCCTACAGCACCGTTCAGTTGGTTCATGTATAGGGTTTCCACGGAGTGGCTGGTGAGTTTGAACCGCTAATCTTGCAATTCAAATGATCTTGTGGTCTAGTGCTTATCCTACAGCGCCACACCAGGACCCCACAGTAGAAACTCCCCTATTTTGTAATGATGATGTTGAGTGCTGTAGAGTCTGTTTGCTCTCATGGCTATAGGAGTTTCAAGTTTATGTGAGCCGAGCTGTTGGTGGATTCGAACTGCTTACCTTGTGTTTAGAATCCCAACTAAGCTCATTTTTGTAATGTTGCTAAGCGCTATCGAGTCGCTTCCGACTCATAGAGGCCCTGAATAGGGTTTCCTAGGAGCTCTTGTTAATGGGTTTGAAGCGCCTACCTTGTGGTTAGCAGCCCAGTGCTTATCCTATGTACAGATATTAAGTATTCATTTTTAAAATGTATTTGAAAGACAAAAATATTTTGGAGTGCATTTTTGCTGTGTTAAAAATGTCAGTAAAACTTAATTTATGTTTACTGTCTGAGTAGAAGTGTGACATAGCGGATTCAATTCTTCAAGTCCATATATTGCAGATATTCTAGACAGAAATAAATATTTTTCTAACATATAATGATATATTAAAATCAAGTCTACTTCTCTTAGTTTTACCAGTTCAACAAACTGCTACCTGAGTAACAGACAGTACTAACCACTTAGGGAGCACAGACTGTGAAATAGTTTAAGACCTGGACGATCCTTAAAAATTAATTCTACCTTGAGGGAGTTTGGTTAGTTATGATTAAGAACCTGTTTTGTCCTCCTGACTCTGGTGCTTTCTACTGTATTACAGTATCTGTCAGAGCTTTTCTTGTTTTAATTCTTATATTTGCCCATATAAGTGTTGTTAAGTGCTGTCAAGTCTATACCAACTCATAGCCACCTTGTATAGAGTTTCCAAGGAGTGTGGCTGGTCAGTTTGAACTACTGATCTCGTAGTTAGCAGTACAGTGCGTATCCTATAGTGTTACTGATAATATTCCAATAAATTTTTGTGTTCTTAAATTTACAAGATTCTGTTTCTGTCCTTTGCAACCCATATCCTGATTGTAGGTACTATATGTTGTTTACAAGTGCTGTCTGTTGTTGTTGTTAAGTATAACCAGGTTGGTTCCAATTCATAGAACCCTGTATAGGATTTACGAGGAATGGCTGGTGGGTTTGAATCTCAGTCGAATGCTTATCCTACAACGCCATACCAGGACTCCCCATATATATGTATGTTTATACACACACACATACACATATGTTGTTGTAAGTGCCGCTCAATCTGACTCATAGCCACACTGCATAGGGTTTCTGAGGAGTGGCTGGTGAGCTTGAATTGCTGACCTTGCGGTTCAAACCATCTTTGGAGTCCAGCACATTAACCTGCAGGGTCACACCAGGACTCCTGTGCTGTTCTTCCCCCCCACCCCTCCCACCCCACTTACACACACACACAGGTCTGTCTGTTTCTCTAGCTATATGGAGTTCTGGGGTGGTGCCATAGGATAAATACTAGAAGAGGAAGCTTTCTGCTCCCGTGAAGATTCACAGCCTCGGAAACCCTATACTGGGTCGATAATGAGTTGGAACTGACTCCAAAGCATATAACCACCACTATGCTATGGGTTGGAACTGACTCAAAAGCACTTAACAACAATAACCATATCTATATAATTTATGTTTGGGAGATGGAGGAGGCTAGTTGTTGGTGTTACCTACAACGATATATATTGGTGTGGTTTTCTAAGTATCTGTTGAGAAATTTGTTTAAAAAAACTTTTAATAACATCTAAATACTGATTTTGCTTAAACTTTTGGTTTGATTTTAGAGTATGCTATTTAGAAATGTGAATAGTAACACAGTACCTAGCACTTTAAAAAATAGTTACAGTGTAATTATAGTTCTCCATAACCAATTTCAGTATCCAGATTTGCTTTATTCTTTCTCTGAATTAGTCTGCCTTTTTCTTCGTTTATACACTTGCAGTATTACTATCTAAGTGTATAGTGAGAGATAAGAAAAGAAATAATTGAAAGTTTCTGAATAGAAAGAGAAGCAAATTTTTGAGGTTGTTAAGAAGTTAAAGGTGGTGTTGTAGGCTATGGACTGCTCACCACAAAGTCTGTAGTTCAAACGTGTACATCCTGCTCCCTGGAGAAAGATGAAGCTTTCTGCTTCCATAAAGATTTATAGTCTCAGAAGCCTTATACAGGGTTGCTCTGGAACTGACTCATTGGCACCTAACAGCCACAACAACAGAAGCTAAAGGATAGTATACAAGAAGTACTGGTGTGGATAGGATAGGATAAACACTTGACGTGTAGGAAGTATAGGATAAACACTTGACGTCAGGTTCTGCTTGAAACGCAGGTTGGTGGTTCAGACTCATCAGCCGCTCCTTGGAAACTCTATCCAGGATTGCCGTAAGTTGGAACTAACTCAACGACACTTAACAACAGCAGCATATAAATGACATAAAAAACTTTGACCTTTCTGAGTGCTACATTTCTTATTTAGACTTGACACTGTTGAAAAACTATATTTTCATAAACAGAAATTGCCAATTTTACATTTATCACTTAGTTTTTGCTAGTATAAGATACTGGGAAAATACGAATAAACAGAAATATTTGTTGAATATTTTATTAGGTGTTGGGTCAGGTGCTTTATGATTGTTGTTAGGTGCGTCGAGTCGGTTCCGACTCATAACCACCTTATGCACAACAGAAGGAAATACTGCCTGATGCTGTGCCAACCTCATAACTGCTGTCAAGCTTGAGCCCATTGCTACTGCCACTGTGCCATTGTATCTCATTGGGGGCACTTCTTCTTTTTCGCTGACCTTCTACTTTAGCAAGCATGATGTCCTTTTCCAGTGATGTACCTCCTGATAGTATGTCGTAAGTATGAGACAGAGATTCTCATTGTCCTGGCTTCTAGAGAGCATTTTGGTTGTACATCTTCTAACATAGTTTTGTTTTGTTCTGGCAGTCCATGGTACTTTGGATATTCTTCTCTAATACCATAATTCAAATGCATCAATTCTTCTACAGTCTTTCTTATTCAGTGCTTTTCTAGCTATTTTACTTAATTCTAATAACAGCTCTGTGAGTGGAATCTATGAATATGCTCATTTTCTAATGAGACCTTGAATCTAAGTCTGACTCCAGAGCCCATATTTGCTTTACTGCTCTATTTTTTTGCTGAAATTAAAATGAGTTCTAGTTTACTTATCTTCATAATGAGAATAATTATATGTACTCTATACTCAGGGGAATGCAGTGACT
>NW_006410018.1:3280-4641 GCF_000296735.1 Chrysochloris asiatica | reverse complement strand
TGTTGTTGTTAAGTGTCATTGAGTCCATTCCGAGCCATAGCGACCCTGTATAGGGTTTCCAAGGAGCAGCTGGTGAGCTTGAACCACCCACCTTGCAGTTCAAATGACTTTGCAGTCTGACGCATTAACCCACAGCACCACATCAGGACTCCACTTTATTCTTTGGCTGGCTGTGTGCTGTGGAGTCGGTTTCAACTCATAGCAACCCTGTACAGGGTTTATGAGGCTGTAAATCTTTATGGGAGCAGAATGCCTCATCTTTCTCCCACGGAACAGCTGGTAATTTCAAACTGCTGACGTTGGGGTTCTCAGCCTGATTCATAACCACTATGCTACCAGAGCTCCTTACTTTACTCTTTAGCCTCACCTTAATCTTTATTTCTTAGCAACTCGTTTCAAAATGGGCCCATAATCACAGGCATAAGGTCTAGGAGTTAGTTACAATACATCAAAAAAAAATGGAGAAGTTTGGTTAGAAGGATAAATAATTAGCTGCCCTGTACCCAGAAATAGAAGGAGCTCTGGTAGCGTAGTGGTTTTGAATCGGGTTATGAACTTTAAGGTCAGCAGTTCGAAACTACCAGTCGCTCTGCGGGAGAAGGATGAGGCTTTCTGCTCCCATAAAGATTTACAACCTCAGAAACCCCATATAGGGTCACTATGGGTCAGCACCGACTCGACGGCACTTAACAACAATAACAACTACTCAGAAGTAGAGAAGTCTGTTTATATTAGATTTTTAAATTTTGAAAATAAGCATTGATTCTTAAATCGGTGAAAAACATACACAAAACATTTGTCAAATATTACTACTGTTAGTATAAGATCACTTCTAGAAATAACTCTCCCCCGCCCACTTTTTACTGTGAATTGAGTGAAGGTCTAGAGAGCAGATAATCAGTTTAACAAATCATAATACGTTGTTTTGTTGCTTTGATTGCAGGCCACTCCACGTAACCAGCAGTCAATAGTATGTACTTCTATCTGTTTTAACTATTGCATTCTTCCTTGTGTCTCCTGCAACATTCATTTTTCATCTGCTAACCTCCCTCTTATATAATTACTTGCCCTGTAACTCATGTTAACATGTGAATAATTTCTCTTTGTTATTGTTGTTATTGTTGTAAGGTGCCATTGAGTCGGTACTGACTCATAGCAACCCTATGCACAACAAAATGAAACACTGCCCAGTCCTGGGCTAACTTCACAATTGTTGCCACACTTGAGCCCATTGATGCTGCCACTTTGCCAATCCATTACACTGGGGTCTTCCTCTTTATCTCTGACCCTCCACCTTACCAAACATGATTTCCCTCTCTAGTGACTGGTACCTCCTGACAATATGTCCAAAGTATGAGAGA
>NW_006410018.1:666-1800 GCF_000296735.1 Chrysochloris asiatica | reverse complement strand
ACCTTGTCTTCTAAAGCTGACCTTTGAAATTTTCTGTTTAACTCTTGGACCTCCTCATTTTTTTCATTTGCTTTAGCATCTCTGTGCTGGAGAGCAAGTTTCAGAGTCTCTTCTGACATCCATTTTGATCTTTTCCTTCTTTTTGTCTTCTTAATGACTTTTTACTTTCTTCCTGTATTATGTTCTTGATGTCATCCCACAACTCTTCTGGTCTTTAGTGTTTAATGTATCAAATCTGTTCTTCAGATGATCTCTAAATTCAGGTGGGATATATTCAAGATCATATTTTGGCTCTCGTGGACTTGTTTTCATTTTCTTCAGCTTTGACGATTAGGAAGAAGGAGAAACGAACTACTTCCAAATAGTTACTGAAAACCTTAAGAATAGCGCAGAAACAGTGTCAGATATAGTGCTGGAAAATGAGCTCCTCAGGTGGGAAGTCACTCAACATGGAACTGGGGAAGAGCTGCCTCCTCAAAGTAGAGTTGACCGTGATGACACGAATGGAGTAAAGCTCATGGGAATAAAGCCCTTGGGACCTTCATTTGCTGGTGGGTCACAACTCAAAATGAAGAGAAACAGCTGTAAACATCCATTAATAATCGGAAAATGGAATGTATGAAGTATGAATTTAGAAAAATTGATAATTGTTGAAAATGAAATGGAACGCATAAACATTGTTATTTTAGGCATTAGTGAGCTGAAATGGATTGGTATTGGCCATTTTGAATCTGACAACTACATGGTTTATTATGCTGGAATTACAAATTGAGAAAAATGGTGTTGCATTCATTGACAAAAAGAACATACCAAAGTCAGTTATGAGGTATAATGTTGTCTGTGATAGGATATCTATGCATCTACTGAAGAAACCTTAAACAGGGTTGCTATGGGTCAGAATTGACTCAATGGCACTTAACAACAACAACAACAACAACAACTCGAGAAAAAATTCAAGCCTTGACTTTCATTATTGAAAGATCCTCTGGGCAAATTATTGAATGATACAGAAAGCATAAAGAGAAGATGGAAGGAATACACAGAGTTACTGTACCAAAAGGAAATGGTTAATGTTCAGCCATTTCAAGAGGTAGCATATAATCAAGACCCAGTGATACTGAAGGAGGAAGTCCA
>NW_006410018.1:0-566 GCF_000296735.1 Chrysochloris asiatica | reverse complement strand
ATATAGTGCTGGAAAATGAGCTCCTCTGGTGGGAAGTCACTCAACATGGTACTGGGGAAGAGCTGCCTCCTCAAAGTAGAGTTGACCGTGATGACACGAATGGAATAAAGCTCATGGGAATAAAGCCCTTGGGACCTTCATTTGCTGGTGGGTCACAACTCAAAATGAAGAGAAACAACTGTAAACATCCATTAATAATCGGAAAATGGAATGTATGAAGTATGAATTTAGAAAAATTGATAATTGTCAAAAATGAAATGGAAAGCATAAACATTGTTATTTTAGGCATTAGTGAGCTGAAATGGACTGGTATTGGCCATTTTGAATCTGACAACCCCATGGTTTACTATGCTGGAATTACAAATTGAGAAAAATGGTGTTGCATTCATTGACAAAAAAAACATACCAAAGTCAGTTTTGAGGTACAATGTTGTCTGTGATAGGATATCTATGCATCTACTGAAGAAACCTTAAACAGGGTTGCTATGGGTCAGAATTGACTCAGTGGCACTTAACAACAACAACAACAACAACAACTCGAGAAAAAATTCAAGCCTTGACTTTCA
>NW_006410017.1:16665-17208 GCF_000296735.1 Chrysochloris asiatica | reverse complement strand
TCTTCTCTCTCTCATCTCCAGGTCAACAGGAGTCAATGGACTGTGGTTGAACTCAGCACATTTCTTCATTGCTGCATTTCCCCCCTCTTCTTATCACCAGTAGACCAATGTGGTCGCCAGCAACCTTACATGCTGACATTTTTGTTTGGGGTTTTTCCTGATGATCTTTCTTTGAAGATGTATCTTCGGTCACTGTAGCTGTTCCAGTCTGCTTGTCCTTTCTAGTGGGAATGTCACACCTCATATGGTTCTGGATGGGACTCAGGATTCCACCTAAGGTCCTATACTCTGCAAAGGCTTTGAATAAGGCCTATTCACTGGGCAAGTTCTAGAACCCCTTTTAGGTATTCCAATCAGTTACAGGCTAAGGACGGGCTTACAAGTTTTCTCTGATCATGTTCCCAACATTCCTTTCTATCCCACTCAAGTGTCTATTTTACAATAGTAGGCAAAGGAAACTATAAGACAATCAAGCATTTTAGTATTATTTCCTCTCTTCAAGCTATACATAGATCCCTGTATCCCAGAGCCCTGTTGTTCTGT
>NW_006410017.1:14458-15374 GCF_000296735.1 Chrysochloris asiatica | reverse complement strand
CAACAACAAATAAGCTCTTTATTTTATAGAGTCAATTTTTAAAATATGATTTGTAATCCCTGTATTAATCTAAAAATAACAAGTACACATTTGCAGCTGATATTCCAGAAAATAATCTCTTAGATGGCAAGAAGTGAAGTCACATTGTTATCTGTAGTCAAATATATTGTGGGAATTTTGTAATCATTAAACAACAGCATATTTAGTTACATAAGAAAAAATCAGTGACATGCTAGTAAACAGTGGCATGAGGGAAAGAAATATGTGATCTTACCATACAAACAAGATGTTGAAGCATTTTCAAAAATGTTATTTCAAGAAGTGAAGAGTCTGCATGTGATGTAAAGGGAATAGAAGCAAGTTAGTTATCATCTGGCTATTTTACTAGTGCAATTGATCTTTAAGAAGTTCAGGCCACGGAAAAAGCAATGCAATGCCCTGGGAAATCGGATCATTTTGTTTAAAAATGCATGAAACTCTTTGATAATACAGCATGGTTGGTGAAATGCCAAGAACTGAGATCTAGTCACAAGAACAAAGCTAAGTGTTTTATATCATGAAATAAAATTTAAAAATTGTAAAGGATAATTTCAGTAACTTTACGGATATTTTCCAGGAGTTCACTTACAACCACAGATCTGCAGCTGTGACCAGATATTATCTAGGTGCCCTCAGCACTGCATGAGAAGACAAAGAAGATCTGCGTTCATACAAGATCTAAGTTTACAGCCAAGAATAAGAAGAGCCTCAGCTACAAAAGAATAACAATACATATTTTAAAGTGTATTTGTAGTGTTAAAAAAATTTATGGAGTTGAAAAGGTAAAATACACTGTTGTCATATTCTCCAAGGAGCCCTGCTGGCATTGTAATTAAACACTAGGCTGCTTATCAAAATGTTGGCAGTTCGAACACAC
>NW_006410017.1:12368-13483 GCF_000296735.1 Chrysochloris asiatica | reverse complement strand
ATTGCTGATTTATTATGGCTGTTCCTTAATCCTTGTTATAATTTTTATGATTCTTCCTTTCTGTCTCAGGATTCACAGGGGCTTTTGCAGCTGTTCATAAGTGCCTACAAAATTCTAAACTGTATCCCTAGGCTTGACTTTGAATTCATTTCTATAAGTTAATAGGCCACTGATTACCTTTTTTTTGTTGTTGTTGTTTTTGATGTTTTATTGTGAATTATATGATCGTTTACATGGGAGAACATTAGTTTTACATGCATCCTATCATATATTGTTTCATTGCCCTGGTTACAATCCCCTCCATGCATCATCAACCAACCAAAGGGTATACCCTGCAAGCCTGCCACCTGGTCATCAGCACACAGCCCCTCTCCCTCTCTGGGTTTAAAGTCTTCAGCTGTTCCATCTCTCCACGTCATCGTCTCTGCCTCCATGTCTGGCATCACTGCTTTTCTGGGTAGGGTCCCGCTCTCCACTCTTCTCCCTTGATGGTCCCAGAGACCTCTACTCCTACACTGCAAAGTTAATCACTCCCCTCCTTGCTACATTTTCAACCCTCACAATCAGTCCTGACAACAACTATTCACTATTGTATCACAAGAGACCTATTCGCATTTCCTTTCATCAGCCCCGCCCAGACAGATTGGATACTACTCAATGGAGATTCTACCTTCCTCCAAGCCCTCTGGATCTAGATTCCTTCTTGATAGCTTGTAATCCAGTCACTTCTTGCCTTTGAAGCTCCCCCGCCCCCATTTTGGGTACATTTAATCTGTTTACATTAAATATAATTATCAATAAGTATGGATTAATTGCTGACATTATATTTGTTTTTTTGTTTTTGGTGCTGCTGCTTTCTTTGTTCTGTGTGTCTTCCTTTGTTGAGTTCAAGCTTTTTGTGTTCTTTCTTGTGATTTTCCTCATAGTTTTAATGTTTCCATGTTTTTCTTGTATTTTCATTTTCTTGGTATATTGTGAGGTATTAATTTTCTTTGAGGTTGCCTTATAATCCATTAACTTTTCTCTCCATTTAGTGCAGTGTATTTTATCCTGTAATCTACCTGACCTTCTCACCATCTGGATCTCTGTTCCTATGTGTTTACCTTCTTTTACAT
>NW_006410017.1:10966-11557 GCF_000296735.1 Chrysochloris asiatica | reverse complement strand
TCTGGACATGTGCTGATATGGTCATCTGCTTTTCTTCTTGGACATGTTTAGTGTTTACCTGTGATGTTAATACTTAATTGAGTATGTGTTTTGGTATGTTTTTATGCTTTCTGATTGCTTCCAGGTAGATGTGATCAGGATGTGGGCTTCCCTTTTCAGTCTTCTTATTGCTTAACTCAGAGTAAGTTTCACAGGTGTTGTCTGCCTCCCTGGTATATGGCACTTGGTATTGGTTCTTGCCTGGGTTTTGGTGTTTTATAGAATGTGATTGTAGCTTGAGTATATGGCATCAGTTGCTGTCTCTTCTTGGGTAATATAGGGAGAGAAAGAGTCCCCCAAAGGTAACAGGGGGAGCATAAAACAGCACCAGCAAAAAACAAAGTAGAAAAAAATCCCCACCAAAACAAAAATAACAACAAAAACAAAACTAGACTGAATACTGTAGTCTACAATCACAGAAAAAGGAGCAGGAGGAGAGAAGAGAGAAAAAAATATATATATATTTGTAGCTCTGGTAGCACAGTGGTTACGAATTAGGCTGTTAACCATAAGGTCACCAATTCGAAACCACCAGCTATTCCATGGGAAAAA
>NW_006410017.1:8296-10111 GCF_000296735.1 Chrysochloris asiatica | reverse complement strand
AAAAACTGTGAAATTTCTCACTACAGATCAGTAAGTATAAGATATGTTAAGTGACAAAAGGAGAATGTATACTAATTAAAAGAATATATTTTTTAAGTGTATTTGCAGAAGTAGTGTTCATGTTATTTCATGTAGTGTACTTTACCTCTTTTGTTACTCATGGGACACATAGTGCCCATCTACCTATTCCACTTCTGGAATTTAGTAGAAAGATGCTATCCCACTTTTCATGCATGCTGCCATCTTGTGGTGGTCAGTATAAACTACATCAGCCTGAAAAAACAGGCCTTGTCCTACCAACCCCAGCACCAGAGACCCTTTGGGACATATGTGTCCCACTAATTATATGAACATTTTGTGTCCTCAAAAAAATTTTTTTTTCACTCAAAATGCCTTTTAGTATAAGAACACGATTTTAACAAAAACTTCAAAACAGAAAACAATTTGCTCTTGAAAGAATTAGACATATCTGAGCTACATATAATGAAATAATGTTATTTGAGATAAGTTTGAAAATAAACGCTGAAGCAGAATACTATAGCTTTCTACTATCTGCCCCCAACCCCATCCATGTCCAATTCAATGATAAGAACCAACTAGTCATGTTCATGGTCAAGGTAATGGAAAGGCTGTTACCATTTCATCGCTAAAGATGCGTGGTCATGAGAACTACACAATCCAATCCTAGTAGTTCCTGAAGAGCAGGGAACAGATCCCATTCACAATTTTATCCCGGAATATGACCCACACAAGATTCTCGAGGCAGTTTAATGATTTGGAGATATGCACAAGGTCCCATTCAAACAGAAGCCATTCTGTGCGCACTTCCTTTGTCAGGAGTGGATTGCCCAATAAGAAAGGTATGTGGACCTACCTGTGCTTACTCACTAATCTGTATAAAACAGTTTCTCGTGTGTTTAATGAAGCCCATGCTTGTCTTGCTTCCTGAGTACAGCATCCCTGTTGGATTGCAAATTTAAAATGAGAGTTTTGATTCTGTAGGAAAGTGTTGTGGGGTTGGACAGAGACAGGTGCCAGTCATACCTCAAAGCAGAATCTTTGATGTGGTGAAAAAAATGTGAAATTGTTCACTGCAGATTAGTAAGTAAGCATAAGTAAGCCTGTGTTTACTTTGTGTATTGGGTAATCTGACACTGTCTTTGAGGATGGGCATAGACAGCAGGCAGGCAGAGGTTTTCTGGCTTTGGAAAGAGAAAATATTTGGGAGAAATCAGAAAGAGACCAGGTTTCCATTGCCCTAACAAGTAGAGAAGATGTTGCAGGTCTGACAGGAATTCTGAGGGAAAGGGGCTTTCAGGCAAAACACACCTGAGGGAGACTCCCTTTTTGCTCTGAAGGCCTTCAACTGATTGGATGAGGCCCACCCACATTGTGGAGAGTAATCTGCTTTACTTAAGGCCAACTGATAATATCACATATAATATCACATATAACTTTATCACAGACTCTAGACTAGTACTTGACCCAACTGGGTTCATAGCATAGCCAAGTTGACAAATACAATTAACCACCAAGGTGGAGCTCTGAAAACAAAAGTGCCAGGACCTTCTGCTAGCTGGGACTGCTAATTGTTGGGAGAAGGGCCTGAATAGAGGTGACTCTACCTTGAACCTGAGACTGGACTATTTTCTTTCTCTGAGCAAATGTTGGAAAGCAGCAGAATAGTGGGGGTGGGAATGGGAAAAGAAAATTAGTCAGATTACAAAAGTTTATAGAGTACCTAGTATATCTTGGTACTCTTTTAGTAGACCTGGTGCTTCAGTGATTAAGTGCTAGCTAAAAGGTTGGTGATTT
>NW_006410017.1:5657-7222 GCF_000296735.1 Chrysochloris asiatica | reverse complement strand
AGGTCCACCTTAGTCCTCAAGCTGACATTTTTGCTCTTCAACTCTTAAAAAGGTCTTGTGCAGCAGATTTGCCTAATACAATATGTCATTTGATTTCTTGACTGCAGCTTCTATGAGTATTGATCCAAGCAAAGTGAAGTCGTTGACAGCTTCAAACTTTTCTCTATTTAACATGATATTATTTATTGGACCAGTGGTGAGGATTTTTTTTCTTCTTCTTCTTCTTCTTTTCATTGAAGATAAATCCATAAGAAGGCTGTGATCTTTGATCTTTATCCAGCAAAGTTGTATCATCTGCATATTGCAGGTTGCTAATGAGTCTTCCTCCAATCCTGATGATACATTCTCCTGCATCTAATTCAGTTCTTCAGATTATTTGCTCAGCATAAGATTAAATAAGAATGTTGAAAGAATACAATCCTGGCACACATCTTTCCTGATTTTAAACCATTCAGTCTCCCCTTGTTGTGGTTGAACTATGTCTCTTAGTCTGCGTACAGGTTCCTCATGAGCACAATAAAGTGTTTTTAGACTACCTATTCTTCACAAAGTATGTTACCCATACCTTTTTATGATCCAAAGGAGATTGCATAGTCAATAAATCACAAGTGAAAATCTGATACTCTCTGTTTTCAGCCAAGATCCATCTGATATCTGTTATGATATCCCTCATTCCACATCCTCTTTTGAACCCAGCTTGAATTTCTGAAAGTTCCCTGTCAATGTATTGTTGCAGCCATTTTAAAATTATCTTCAGCAAAATTTTACTTGCATATGATATTAATGATATCGATGGATGATTTCCGCACTCCATTGGGTCACCTCTCTTTGGAATAAGCACAAATATCGATCTCTTCCAACTGGTTGGACTGGTAGCTGTCGGCCAAATTTCTTGGCATAGATGAGAGAGTACCTCCAGTAATGTATCAATTTGTTGAAAGATTTCAATTTGTATTCTATCAATTCCCGGAGTCATATTTTCCATCAATTCCTTCAGTGCAGCTTGGATTTCTTTCAGTACCATCATTCTGGATCATATACTACCTCTTGAACATCAACATTTGGTAAAGTGACCGTACCAAAGATGTATACTTTCCATCTTCTTTTGATGCTGTCTGCATCATTCAATATTTTGCCCATGGAATCCTTCAGTATTTCAAGCCAAGGCTTGAATTTTTTTCTTCAGTTATTTCAGCTTGAGAAATGTTGAGTATGTTCATCTCTTTTTTGGTTTTCTAACTCCAGATGTTTGCACATTTCATTTTAATACTTGATTTTGTCTTCTCAAGCTTCACTTTGAAATTTTCTGTTCAACTCTTTTACCTCTTCATTTCTTCCACTTGCTATAGCATCTCTATGCTGGAGAGCAAGAATCTCTCTGACATCCATTTTGGTCTATTCTTTCTCTCCTGTCTTTTTAGTGATCTTTTGCTTTCTTCCTGTATGAGGTTCTTGATCTCATCCCACAACTCTTCTGGGTTTTGGTCATTAGTATCAAATGCATCAAATCTGTTCTTGAGACGATTTCTAAATTCAGGTGGGATATATTCAAGGTAATTTTGGCT
>NW_006410017.1:3272-4857 GCF_000296735.1 Chrysochloris asiatica | reverse complement strand
CTCTGACTCATAGCAACCCTATATAGGGTTTAAGTTTTGTGGAGTCCAGTGCTTAAGTTTCAGATACTGAAAAGAGAGCCACAAAGTTTCTACCCTGAAGGAGAAGAAAGATAGGGAGATAGGGAAGCAGAGTGCTGGAATAGAAGGAAGGCTTTCTCATCTGCACCCTCTAGATCTCCAGAATAAGAAAGGGGTAGAATTTCAATGTGTAGGGGGAAGCTTTACAATTTTTTACTTTCTTTCATTTCCTTACTTCTGCCTATCTTCAGTCAGGCCAAAAACTAGATTTCCTTTTTTCATAGGCTGAGTCTTTGCTATGGATTGAATTGTGCTGTTCCATCCCACCCCACCCCCCAACTCATCCCCTTGCAAAAACATGTTTAAATCCTAACTCTGTGCCTAAGGTTATAGTTCCTTTGGGAATGGATTGTCTTTGTTATGTTAATGAAGAAGGATTCAAGGTAGCTGGGCCTAGAATCAATTTCTTGCAAAATATAAAAGAAGCAGAGATGTGGGGAGATAGATGTCAATTCACATGGAGATCACCAGGAAACAGAAGCTGAAGAGACAAGGACCTACCAGAGAGAGAACTGACAGAGAAAGTTTTCCCCTAGAACCAGCACCCTGAATTAAAACTTTTAGCCTATCAAATTGTGAGAAAATAAATTTGTTTTTTAAAGTTGCCCATCTGTGGTATCTCAGTTGAAGCTGTTGTTGCTGTTGTTAGGTGCTGTTGAGTTGGTACCAACTTATAGCAACCCTATGCACAGCAGAAGGAAACACTGTGCCCAGTTAGTTACAACAGTGTTAGATAATTAAGACAGCCTTCAAAGGTCCTCAGAAGTAGAAGAGAAATACTTGTCAGTGCATCTCAAGGTAATGCTGCTGCACCCTCAAAACAGCACAATTCCTATACTATAACCACACTCCTAAAGACAGTCCTATGTTAAACTGTCTTAAAATTACCCAATCAGAATGTACCACCATTTTTTGCTGAAACTCTGGCTAGCATACCTATAACAGAGATGACTGTAATAACACCCATGTGGTCCCAGATGCTGTTTTGTTCTTCAGGTTAAATGCAGCTGTGGATTAAAAAGCATAGTAAGTGCTCTGCTGGAATATGAACTACCTTAATAGCGTTCTGCTCACATAAAGATTTACAGCCTCGGAAACCCTGTACAGGGTCGCTATGAGTCGGAACCTACTCCGTGGCACATAGCCACAACCACCAATAGCTTTATTGGAGTCCTGGTGTGCCGCAGTGGGTTAATGCACCAGAATGCAAAGCCGTTTGAACTGCAAGGTTGGCGGGTCAAGCTCACCAGCTGCTCCTCGGAAACCCTATACAGGGTAGCTATAGGTCGGAATTGACTCGACAGCACTTAACAACAACAAATAGCTTTATTGGGAGTACTGATGTAGCACTGTGGATTAATGAGCTGAGCTGCAAAGTCAGCCTGATCCACAAGGTTGGTAGTTCAAGCTCACCAGCCACTCCTAAGAAACCCTATACAAGGTCATTATGGGTTAGAACTGACTCCGCGGCACTTAACAATAGCTTTATTGTATTATTTCAATGCAA
>NW_006410017.1:0-2143 GCF_000296735.1 Chrysochloris asiatica | reverse complement strand
AGGGACTGGTCCCCCTGATAGCATGCCCAAAGTACAAGATACAATATCTGATTGTCCTCATTTCTAAGAAAAATTCTTAGAAATCTTTCAAATCTTCTTCCAAGACAGATTTGTTTGCTCTTCTGGCAGTCCATGGTACTTTCAGTATTCTTTGCCAACATCATAATTCAAATACATCAATTCTTCTTCAGTTTTCCTTATTCGTTGTCCATCTTTTGCATGCATATGAGGCAATTGAAAATTCCATGGCTTGGGTCAGGTGCACCTCAGTCTTCAAAGTGACACTTTTGCGTCTTAAAACTCTGAGGTCTTTTGAGGTAGATTTGCCCAACGTAGCATGTTGAGTGAACTAGTGTCCAGGAGATCGTGATGACTGGGGACACCCAGGACTGCACAGCAAAGCCAGCCTTCTTCTTCTTCAGTGGAGAGGTAGTTAGAGAGCTCACGTCCTTCAGGTGTAGAAACCACCAATGCATGACACTTTATTCTGACTTGAGGTTTCTTCTATAATTTTGAGGAGGAGGAGGATAGGAGCAGCTCTGTCCTTTACAAGAGGATTGTGAGAGGTAAGGAAGGAAAGAATTGAGAGGTTCAACTGGGCATTGCCCATGCCACCGTGCCTCTTTCAATGTTGTTGAAATGGGAACTACACAAAAATAGGCAGGCACAGTTAAGCCTTACTCAGACTCTCTTGAGGATGGCAAATGTGTTCAAGGCAACAGTCAGACATGCCACATCTGCAGGGAACACCCAAGGTCCCTCTGATGCTTAGGCTGAATGATGAAAAATGGACAGAGACACCATTTACCCATCTGTGGTGTTAGGGTTCTCACAGACAGGGGCCTGGCCCCAACAAACTCTGATTAGGCATCTGGATTTCATTATAAATAAAGTAGGGGGAAATGGGCATAAAGGAAGGATGTCGAGAGTTCAAGAGGTATAATTTAATCAACTTTCCTCTGTGTTTCTTAGTTCTCCTTATGATGTTTTATATATCAGTATCTGGTGATTCTGTACTAGAATCCTAATCTGTGGGAAAGACAAAGTCAAATATTATAATGAAATATGCAAAGACCTGGAGTTAGAAAACCAAAAGGGAAGAACATTGTCAGCATCTGTTAAGCTGAGGGAACTGAAGAAAAACTTCAAGCCTTGACTTGCACTATTAAAGGATTCTATGGGCAAAATACTGAATGATGCAGAAAATATCAGAAGAAGATGGAAGGAATACAGAGTCACTGTACCAAAAAGATATGATCTATGTTCAACTATTTCAAGAGATAGTATATGATCAAGAGCCAATGATACTGAAGGAAGAAGTCCAAGGTGCATGCATTGTCAAAGAACAAGGTGCTGGAAACTCATGGAATACAAATTGAAATCTTTCAACAAACTGATGCACCACTGGAGGTACTCATTCATCTATGCCAAGAAATGTGGAAGACAACTACAGGGCCAACTGACTGGAATATTTATGCCCATTCCAAAAAGAGAGTTGACTCAACAGAATGTGGAACTCAATGGACAGTATCATTAATATCTCATGCAAGTAAAAGTTTTCTAAATATAATTCAAAAATGGATGCAACTATACATTGGCAGAGAACTTTCAGAAGTTCAAGCCAGATTCAGAAGAGTACATGGACACTGCTGATGTCAGATGGCTCTTAGCTGAAAGCAGAGAATACGAGAAAGATATTTTCATGTGCTTTATTGACTACACAAAGGCTTTCAATTTTGTGGATCATGACAAGTTATGGAAAATATTGCAGAGAATGAGTGTTCTCGAACACTTAATTGTGCTCATGAGGAACCTGTACATCGATCAAGAGGCAGCTGTTTAAACAGAACAAGGGAACACTGAATGGTTTAAAACTACAAAAGGTGTGCACCAGGGTTGTATTATTTTACCATACTTATCCAATCTGAATGCTGAGCACATAATCTGAGAAATTGGATTATATGAAGAAAAATGTGGATTATATGAAGAAAAAAAGGATTAGAGGAAGACTCATTAACAATCTATGATATGCGATGATACAACCTTGCTTGCTGAAGAGGACTTAAAATAATTACTAATGAAGATCTAAGGCCACAACCTTCAGAATGGGTTGCACTTCAATGTTTAAAAAAAAAAAAAAAAA
>NW_006410016.1:18993-19837 GCF_000296735.1 Chrysochloris asiatica | reverse complement strand
GCGCTTAGCTTGACATAAATTTTCATGCTAGAACTGGGAGGACTTACTGATGAACTTGGTGTAGGGAAAAGAGGAAAGGAGGAACTCCTACAAATCCTAGAAGAACTCCTAGGTTTGAGTAGTCAGCCAGTCTTCTCTATTTTAGGACAGTGCTTCCCAAGTTTGTTGTGCCATGGTTTACATGGAAAATAAGGATTTTATGGCATGTGACTAAGCGGAACAGAACCCAGAGGACTTCCAGCCACCCCAGGCCCAGCCTGGCCACCCTGAGCACTCTCTCTGTGGTCTTGTAGTCCATTCATGGTAACTCACCTACTGTGAAACTCTGCTTCAGGGGAAATTTTCCAGTTGGAACCAAGCACGTGCCACACAGGGTCTAATGACAGACGGAAAGTCATGGTGTCTGAAGTGTAGTAAGCACTCTCTGGAGCAGGGTGCTCCCTTCCCATTCCTCCAACATCTGGAACCAGAGATTCACAGAATTAAGAGCTAGGACAGCTGTTAGAAACCATCTCATCCAGCCCCACTTCCCTTCCTCTTTGCACAGAAGAGTGAGGCGATTTGTCCAAGATCTTCATTCACTTATACTGAACTGTGGTGAGTTATAGGGCAGTGCTTATCCAAGTGTTACTTATGGATTGACTGGTAGAGACCCACAGACAGTTTGCTATCAGTCTGTGGCAATTTGATATCCAAGCACATGACCCTTGGACTTTCTGTTCCTTCCCCTGCTCCCCACCACTTTTCTCTCCCTCCTGATCTTGTTCACGTTCTGTCTTGTAACACATTTTTAATTATGTTTAGAAAAGCATTTGTTCAAGATGTGTTGAGAACCAAAATACCA
>NW_006410016.1:15575-16098 GCF_000296735.1 Chrysochloris asiatica | reverse complement strand
GCTGGAAGTAGACCTACACTGGAAGATGGGCAGGCTTTGGAAATGCCTGAGAAGGAATTCAGAACAATGATTATAAAATGTATCAAAACAGTATATAACGGAGTTGAGAAAAATAAGGGAGAAGTCAGGAAAGTGCTATAGGAACAATCAAATAAGATAAATATAGCATTGGAAACAATTGCAAACCTACAGAAAGAGGTCCAAATGATTAATAATAGGATATCAGAAGTGGACAATAAACTGAAAGGGCAAAGGAGTAGAATTGAAGAGATAGCAGCCAGAACGAATGAGCTAGAAGATAAATCTCTCAACACTACTAAGATAGAAGAGCAAACACAAAAATGGATAAAAAAAATCTGAAGACGGCCTAAGATTCATGTTGGACAGCATGAAGAGGAATAACTTAAGAATTATTGGCATTCCAGAACAGGAACAATCACACAAGTCTGCAGAGGAGACAGTTGACGAGCTTCTGGAAGAAAATTTTCAGAACATCATGAAAAGTGAAAAGATAAGCATTCAA
>NW_006410016.1:0-12701 GCF_000296735.1 Chrysochloris asiatica | reverse complement strand
GAAGCCAGAGATGGAGGCAGAGTCAGGGGCATGGAGATGGGGAGTGGCTGAGGACTCTAGATTCATGGGAAGAGAAGGACTAAGAGTTGGTGGCCTGGAGGCAGACTTGAAGAATGTGCCCTTTGGAGGGGTAAAATATTATATATGCCTCAATGTTTTTTTTTTTTTTTTTTTTAAAAGGTACTGTGGATAGAGACAAATTCTGTTAACTGATTGTACATGGAGGGGATTATAATCATTGTAATGAAACAAGATGTATGATTTGTTGAATATAAAACTGATGATTTGCCTTGTAAACTTTCACTCAATAATAATAAAATCCTTACCAAAAAATGTCCCAAATTTACCATTTTTCTTCATTTTCTTATGTCCAGCTACTTTATTTCTCCTGGCAGTAGTTTGACACCTCTATCTCATCTTTTTTTAGACATTTTTTTCCTTTTTTCGCACTGAAGAGCATTGAGGTGTTCCTAGAAAGCTGTCTATGAATTGCAGAATCCATGTCTCCCAGCTGGGAAATTGGTGGTGTCTTCTGGGAAGATAATGAACTCCATGGGAAATGACTACATGATGTCAGAATATATACACCTTCAACCTCTGGGAATTGCTTTTTCCTTTCTCCACTTGTATTGAATTCTCTGTCTTTTAAGAACTATTAGAGTTATTGACTTTAATTTTAGAACTAGAAGTGGTATTGAGACAATAGTGAAGCCCAGAGAAGGGAAGGATGATCCCAAGATCATATAGATGATTAATGAGAGAACTGTGGGAAGAGACCTACAAATGGGGAATGGCAGGTTAGAGAGAGACCTGGGGGTGGGGTGGAGTGTTCCTCAGGTCATACAGTTAGCTAGTATAACAGAGTTAGGGCTAAGGATTACATTAGGCAAAAAAATCTGTTTAAGGTGTTAAAGAGCAAAGCGATCAGTTTTGGGACTAAGGTGTACCTGACCCAAGTTGTGGTATTTTCAATTGCTTTACATGCATATGAAAGTTGGACAACAAATAAGGAAGACGGTAGAAGAATTGATACATTTGAATTATGGTGTTAGAGGAGATTATAAAGAGTACCACTGATTGCCAAAAGAATAAAAAAATCTGTCGTGGAACAAGTGCAGCCAGAATGCTCCTTAGGAACCAGGATGGCATGACTTCGTCTCTCATGTTTTGGACATGTTATGAAGAAGGGCATTATACTTGGTAAAATGGAGGGTCAGTGAATAAGAGGAAGACCTCAACATGATGTATTGATACAGAGGCAAACACAACAGGCTCAAACATAACAATTGCAGGACTGCACAGTGTGTTGTTCTGTTGTACAAAGAACTGCTGTGTTGGAACTGACTCGACGGCGCCTAACAATAGGCCATATAACTGGCAATTAGTAAATCCAGGGCTGCGGTGCAGAATTTGTTGGACTCACTTTTGCAGGTCACTCTAGGCTTTATCAGTAGGTAGTTTGGACATCAGTGTATCTGGGATTCAAAACTAGGCAGACAAAGAATAGTTACTAATATGGAGGACTAGAAAGAACATTAGGTGAAGGATTCAAAGGCTGTGGGTAAGCCTTGTGACTTTCCTGGGGCTTCTTCTCTGTCATTATTAAGTGTGTGTAACAATCTCCTGAATGAATACCTCAGGGGTGTTGTGGGACTTAATGAAATGCTACCCAAGAAAGCTCCTGAGAACTGTAACCAACAGCTATAGTCTTTTCTGGAGGAATCTTTACTGGAAGTTATCTTTCATTTTTGGAAGTTACTTTTGGTGTAAGAAATTTATAATCCTGTGATGTCCTAGGGAGATTTTTTTTTCCTATCAATGTGGGCCACAGAATGGTTCAATCATATGTTTAATATAAGACAGTCCTGATGTTTGTTGCTGTGTTTAAGTGCCTTTGAGTCAGCTCCATCTCATAACCACCTTGTATAGGGTTTCTGAGGAATGGCTGGTGAATTTGAACTGCCATTTTTGCTGTTAAAACCAAGCTTTGGCCCAGTGCATTATCTTGCAGTACCACACCAGTACTCCTGGGCATCCTATATTTTTACTTGCTACATTTGGCAACCTTGACTCTGGCAATGGCTATGTGGGCAAAGTTCCATTCCCTCATTCCAGATACATTCACAAATTGTCTATATTATGCTGCAGACACAGTTCAAGGGCCTGGGGATATATCAGTGACAAGATAAACAAGGCCCCTTCTTCCATGAAGCTTGCATGGAGCTTACGTTATGGTGTGTGTATGGGGGACCTTGTTGGGGAGTCCTGAGATGGGAGATACAAACAATTGCTGTTAAGTGTTGTGGAGTAAATTCTGACTCATAGAGACCCTATATAAGGCTTTTGAGGTGCAGCTGGTAGGTTTAGAGGTGTAAATTGTGGTTAGAAGTCCAGTGCTTATCCTACAGCTCCACACCAGGACTCCCATGTTGGTAAATCTGATACTGAAATGAAGGAAAATAAGGGCAGAAATATAGCAGAAGATGATGTTGGGTGGGTTGGGTGTCTAATGTACCTGGAGTAACCAGAGAAAGCCTCTTTGATGTGATGTTTGTAAAAACCAGAGTTACAGATAGAAAAACTGGGTAAAAGGCAGTCACAGGGACTGAAGGTGAGGGAAGGAAAGAGACAGTGTGTGAGGTGAGGCTGGAGATAAGCCAGAGCCAGCCATGTGTAGGACATTACAGGCCCTGAGCAGAAAGGAGTTCAGATGGACTCATCTGATAGGTGTTTGTTTACTAAAGACCTGGAAGTGACTTGTCAGGGGACAAAGAAGGAAGGGCATTGGTTAGGGGATATTTCTGTGGTCCTGACAAGAGATGATGGTGTGTGGAGGAGATGGTGGTTGTGGAGATGGAGAGAAGGCGCTTAGCTTGACATAAATTTTCATGCTAGAACTGGGAGGACTTACTGATGAACTTGGTGTAGGGAAAAGAGGAAAGGAGGAACTCCTACAAATTCTAGAAGAACTCCTAGGTTTTAGTAGTCAGCCAGTCTTCTGTATTTTAGGATAGTGCTTCCCAACTTTTGTTGTGCCATGGTTTACATGGAAAATAAGGATTTTATGGCATGTGACTAAGCGGAACAGAACCCAGAGGACTTCCAGCCACCCCAGGCCCCAACTGGCCACCCTGAGCACTCTCTCTGTGGTCTTGTAGCCCATTCATGGCAACTCACCTACTGTGAAACTCTGCTTCAGGGGAAATTTTCCCAGTTGGAACCAAGCACGTGCCATACAGGGTCTAATGACAGATGGCAAGTCATGGTGTCTGAAGTGTAGTAAGCACTCTCTGGAACAGGGTGCTCCTTTCCCATTCCTCCAACATCTGGAACCAGAGATTCACAGAATTAAGAGCTAGGACAGCTGTTAGAAACCATCTCATCCAACCCCACTTCCCTTCCTCTTTGCACAGAAGAATGAGGAGACTTGTCCAAGATCTTCATTCACTTATACCATTTATTGAGTTGTGGTGTGTGTTATAGGGCAGTGCTCCTCCAAGTGTGACTTGTGGATTGACTGGTAGAGGCCCACAGACAGTTTGCTATCAGTCTGTGGCAATTTGATATCCAAGCACGTGATCCTTGGGCTTTCTGTTCCTTCCCCTGCACCCCACCACTTTTCTCTCCCTCCTGACCTTCTTCACTTTCTGTCTTGTAACTCATTTTAATTATATTTAGAAAAGCATTTGTTCAAGATGTATTGAGAACCAAAATACCAAAACAACACCCATTTCATGGGCTCTAGCCCATTGCCTTGGAAAGTGCAGCTCACATAATCACATGACTGCCAGCCTGTCTGTCTCCTTCCTCTCACTTGCCTCTTACCAACCGCCTGTTAGAAGAAGACTTAAGATGGTCTCAGAGATTTCATGAAGTCTGTTTTAGTTTAATCGCCGTTCAGATTCAGAAAGAAAATGATTCCTTTTGTTGCTGTTAGCCTTTTACTTTTCTGTAAGTTTACTTGTTTGCAATCCTCTCTCTTGTTCTGCTTAACATTTTCTTTTCTCTTTCTTACAAAGGCTTGGCCTCTTGCTGTCTTTCTGTTTCCCACTTGATTTTCAGTGGTTCGCTGCCTTGGGCTTTCATTTCTGGTCCTTCTCCTGCCCTTGCCCATTGAATTCCCTTGGGCTGAGTTTGTGTTGGACCCAGTGCCTGGGGCATGCAGATTCTCAGTGTTTTCTCCTTTCTCCTTACAGACAAGGGCATGCTGTGTGACAAAATAACCCAGAGTTCCACGGAACAGATAGTGCAAATAGGCAGCCAGGTGACACTGCCCTGCACTTACCAGGTGGGGCACCCAAATCCAGATTTATACTGGTACCGAATGAGGCCGGACCACTCCTTTCAGTTCATCCTTTACAGGGACAATACAAAATCCAAAGATGCAGATTTTACTCAAGGCCGGTGTTCTGTGACACGCAGTCAAACCCAGAAAACCTTCCACTTGGTGATCTCCTCAGTGAGGGCTGAAGACATTGCCACTTATTACTGTGCCTATGACTCCACAGTGATGCAGGTGTCCAGGAAGTCTGTACACAAACCCCTGAGACATGGGCCAGCTCGGTGGAGCAACCTCTCAGGGAAGTCACACCATCAGACATGGCACCTTCTTAGTCATTTTATGCTCCAGCTTGGCCTTTAAACCAACCAAACCGAACCATTTATCATCAAGTGGATTTCACCTCAGAGTAGAACTGTACTCCACAGGGTTATCAGTCGTTGATTTTTCAAAAGTAAATCTCCAGACCTTTCTTCTAAGGAGTGTCAGGGTGGATGTGAACTTCCAAACTACTGGTTAGCACTTGAGTGTATGAATCATTTGTGCTACACGGGGACTGTGCCAGGCCTTTAGAAGGACTCTAAATTTCTTCTGAATAACAAAAGGGAGCACCCTGGCTTCAGATGAACCAGAGCATCTCCTCACTTTTGGCTCAGTGGTCTTTTGATTCCTGAGTGACTCTAGGTCGTGAAGAGAGGAGGTGGATGTTGAAGGATTCTTATCTTTGCATCCCCAGAGCCAGGTGGGACTCGATGAATGTGTGCTGCATTTGCTAAGCTAGTGCCAGTCTGTGCTCGAGGAGAGAGGCCTCTGGAAGTGTCTTTATTTCAGTCTGTATTCATCTTAAGAATCAAATTGGACACTAAGTTATTTACTTAAAAAATGGCCCAAAGTTACCCTTTCACTGCCTTTTCTTATGTCCACCTACTTTATTTCTCCTGGCAGCAGTTTGACACCTCCATCTCATCTTTTTTAGACAACATTTTTTGCTTTTTTCCCACTGAAGAGCATTGAGGGACTCCTAGAAAGCTCTCTATGAATTGCAGAATCCAAATCTCTGAGCTGGGAAATTGGTGGTGTCTTCTGGGAAGATAATGAACTCCATGGGAAATGACTACATGAAGTCAGAATATATACACTTTCAACCTCTGGGAATTGCTTTTTCCTTTCATCACTTGTATTGAATTCTCTGTCTTTTAAGAATTATTAGAGTTATTGACTTTAATTTTCGAACTGGAAGTGGCATTGAGATAACAGTGAAGTCCAGAGAAGGGAAGGATAATCCCAAGATCATATAGATGATTAATGAGAGACTGTGGGAAGAGACCTACAAACACAGGATGGCAGGTTAGTGAGAGACCTGTGGGGGAGGGAGTGTTCCTCAGGTCATACAGTTGACTAGTATAACAGAGTTAGGGGTAGGGATTGCATTAGGCACATCAGTTGTAAAAGATCTGTTTAAGGTGCTAAAGAGCAAAGCGATTAGTTTGGGGACTATGGTGTACCTTATACAAGCTGTGTTTTTCTCAATGGCTTCATATCATATGCATGTGGAAGTTGGACAATAAAGAAGGAAGACAGTAGAAGAATTGATACATTTAAATTAAGGTGTTGGAGGAGAATATAAAGAGTACCACTGACTTCCAAAAGAATAAAAAAATCTGTCGTGGAACAAGTGCAGCCAGAATGCTCCTTAGGAACCAGGATGGCATGACTTCGTCTCTCATGTTTTGGACATGTTATGAGGAAGGGCATTATGTTTGGTAAAATGGAGGGTCAGTGAATAAGAGGAAGACCCCAACATGATGTATTGATACAGAGGCAAACACAACAGGCTCAAACATAACAATTGCAGGACTGGACAGTATGTTGTTCTGTTGTGCAAAGAATTGCTGAGTTGGAACTGACTCGACGGTGCCTAACAACAGGCCATATAACTGGCAATTGGTAAATCCAGGGCTGCGGTGCGGAATTTGTTGGACTCACTTTTGCAGGTCACTCTAGACTTTATCAGGAGCTCTGGTAGCTTTATCAGTAGTTAGTTTGGACATCAGTGTGTCTGGGATTCAAAACTAGGCAGACAAAGAATAGTTACTAATATGGAGGAATAGAAAGAACATCGGGTGAAGGATTCAAAGGCTGTGGGTAAGCCTTGTGACTTTCCTGGGGCTTCTTCTCTGTCTTATCAAGTGTGTGTAACAATCTCCTGAATGAATACCTCAGGGTTGTTATGGGACTTAATGAAATGCTACCTAAGAAAGCTCCTGAGAACTGTAACCTACAGCGATAGTTCTTTTCTGGAGGAATCTTTACTGGAAACTACCTTTAATTTTTGGAAGTTACTTTTGGTGTAAGAAATTTATAATCCTGTGATGTCCTAGGGAGATCTTTTTTCCCTATCAATGTGGGCCACAGAATGGTTCAATCATATGTTTAATATAAGACAGCCCTGATGTTTGTTGCTGTTGTTAAGTGCCTTCGAGTCAGCTCCGTCTCATAACCACCTTGTATAGGGTTTCTGAGGAGTGGCTGGTGAATTTGAACTGCCATCTTTGCAGTTCAAACCAACCTTTGGCCCAGTGCATTAACCTGCTGCACCACATCAGGACTCCTGGGCATCCTATATTTTTACTTGCTATAGTTGGCAGCCTTGACTCTGGCAATGGTTATGTGGGCAAAGTTCCATTCCTTCATTCCAGATACATTTACAAATTGTCTATATTATGCTGCAGGGAAAAGTCTAGGGACTGGGGATATATCAGTGACAGATAAACAAGGCCCCTTCTTCCATGAAGCTTGCATGGAGCTTACGTTATAGTGTGTGTATGGGGGACCTTGTTGGGGAGTACTGAGATAGGAGATACAAACAATTGTTGTCAAGTGTTATGGAGTAAATTCTGACTCATAGAGACCCTATATAAGGTTTTTAAGGTGCAAACTTGTGGTTAGGAGTCAAGTGCTTATCCTACAGCTCCACACCAGGACTCCCATGTGTGTAAATCTGATACTAACATGAAGGAAATAAAGGGCACAAATACAGCAGAAGATGATGGTGTGTGGGTGGGGTGGGTGTCTAATTTACCTGGAGTAACCAGAGAAAGCCTCTTTGATGTGATGTTTGTGAAAACCAGAGTTACAGACAGAAAAACTGGGTGAAAGGCAGTCACAGGGACTGAAGGTGAGGGAAGGAAGGAGACAGTGTGTGAGGTGAGGCTGGAGAGAAGCCAGAGCCAGCCATGTGTAGGACATTACAGGCCCTGAGCTGGAAGGAGTTCAGATGGACTCATCTGATAGGTGTTTACTAAAGACCTGGAAGTGACTTGTCAGGGGACAAAGAAGGAAGGGTATTGGTTAGGGGATATTTCTGTGGTCCTGACAAGAGATGATGGTGTGTGGAGGAGATGGTGGTGGTGGAGATGGAGAGAAGGCGATGAGCTTGAGATCGATTTTCCTGCTAGAACTGGCAGGACTCACTGATGAACTGGGTGTAGGGGAAAAGAGGAAAGAAGGACCTCCTACAAATCTTAGAAGAACTCCTAGGTTTGAGTAGTCAGCCAGTCTTCTCTATTTTAGGATAGTCCTTCCCAACTTTTATAGTGCCAGATTTACATGGAAAATAAGGATTTTATGGCATGTGACTAAGTGGATCAGAACCCAGAGGACATCCAGCCACCCCTGGCCCCTCTTGGCCGCCCTGAGCACTCTCTCTGTGGTCTTGTAGCCTATTCATGGCAACTTACCTACTGTGAAACTCTGCTTTAGGGGAAATTTTCCAGTTGGAACCAAGCACGTACCACACAGGGTCTAATGACAGACGGAAAGTCATGGTGTCTGAAGTGTAGCAAGCACTCTGTGGAGCAGGGTGCTCCCTTCCCATTCCTCCAAGATTCACAGAATTAAGAGCTAGGACAGCTGTTAGAAACCATCTCATCCAACCCCACTTCCCTTCCTCTTTGCACAGAAGAGTGAGGCGATTTGTCCAAGATCTTCATTCACTTATATCATTAACTGAACTGTGGTGAGTTATAGGGCAGTGCTTATCCAAGTGTGACTTATGGATTGACTGGCAGAGACCCACAGACAGTTTGCTATTAGTCTGTGGCAATTTGATATCCAAGCACATGATCCTTGGACTTTCTGTTCCTTCCCCTGCTCCCCGTCGCTTTTTCCCTCCTGATCTTGTTCACGTTCTGTCTTGTAACACATTTTTAATTATGTTTAGAAAAGCATTTGTTCAAGATGTGTTGAGAACCAAAATACCAAAACAACACCCATTTCATGGGCTCTAACCCATTGCCTCAGAAAGTTCAGCTCACATAATCACATGACTGCCAGCCTGTCTGTCTCCTTCCTCTCACTTGCCTCTTACCAACTGCCTGTTAGAAGGCTTAAGATGATCTCAGAGATTTCATGAAGTCTGTTTTAGTTTAATCGCTGTCCTGATTGAGAAAGAAAATGATTCCTTTTGTTGCTGTTAGCCTTTTACTTTTCTGTGAGTAAGTTTACTTGTTTGCAATCCTCTCTCTTGTTCTGCTGACCATTTTCTTTTCTCTTTCTTACAAAGGCTTGGCCTCTTGCTGTCTTTCTCTTTCCCACTTGATTTTCAGTGGTTTGCTGCCTTGGGCTTTCATTTCTGGTTCTTCTCCTGCCCTTGCCCATTGAATTCCCTTGGGCTGAGTTTGTGCTGGACCCAGAGCCTGGGGCATGCAGATTCTCAATGTTTTCTCCTTTCTCCTTACAGACAAGGGCATGCTGTGTGACCAAATAACCCAGATTTCCACGGAACAGATAGTGCAAATAGATAGCCAGGTGACACTGCTCTGCTCTTACCAGCTGGAGTACTCAAATCCAGATTTATTCTGGTACCGAATGAGGCCGGACCACTCCTTTCACTTTATACTTTATAGGGATAATACCAGATCCAAAGATGCAGATTTTACTCAAGGCCGGTTTTCCGTAACACACAGTCAAACCCAGAAAGCCTTCCACTTGGTGATCTCCTCAGTGAGGGCTGAAGACAGTGCCACTTACTACTGTGCCTATGTCTCCACAGTGATGCAGGTGTCCAGGAAGTCTGTACACAAACCCCTGGGACATGGGCCAGCTCGGCGGAGCAACCTCTCAGGGAAGTCACACCATCAGACATGGCATCCTTCTTAGTCATTTTGTGCTCCAGCTTGGCCTTTAAACCAACCAAACCAAACCAGTTATCATCAAGTGGATTCCAACTCAGAGTAGAACTGTACTCCATAGGGTTATCAGTGGATGATTTTTCAAAAATATATCTCTCCAGGCCTTTCTTCTGAGGAGTGTCAGGGTGGATGTGAACTTGCAAACTATTTGTTAGCAATTGAGAGTATGAATTATAAGTGCTACTCAAGGACTCTGCCAGACCTTTAGAAGGACTCTAAATTTCTTCTGAATAACAAAAGGGAGCACCTTGGCTTCGGATGAACCAGAGCATCTCCTCACTTTTGGCTCAGTGGTCTTTTGATTCCTCAGTGACTCTAGGTAGTGAAGAGAGGAGGTGGATGTTGAAGGATTCTTTTCTTTGCATCCCCAGAGCCAGGTGGGACTTGACGAATGTGTGCTGCATTTGCTCAGCTAGTGTCAGACTGTGCTCGAGGAGAGGTCTCTGGAAGTGTCTTTATTTCAGTCCGTATTCATCTTAAGAATCAAATTGGACACTAAGTTATTTACTTAAAAAATGTCCCAAATTTGAGAAAAAACAAGATGGCGTATCAGGTGAAAGTGCAGTAAGGAGCTCTGTCAGGAACACCAAATAATACCGTCTAATGACAGACGGAAAGTCATGGTGTTTGAAGTGTAGTAAGCACTCTGTGGAGCAGGGTGCTCCCTTCCCATTCCTCCAACATCTGGAACCAGAGATTCACAGAATTAAGAGCTAGGACAGATGTTAGAATCCATATCATCCAACCCTACTTCCCTTCCTCTTTGCACAGAAGAGTTAGGGGATTTGTCCAAGATCTTCATCCACTTATACCATTAATTGAGTTGTGGTGTGTGTTATAGGGCAGTGCTCCTCCAAGTGTGACTTATGGATTGACTGGTAGAGGCCCACAGACAGTTTGCTGTCAGTCTGTGGCAATTTGATATCCAAGCATGTCATCCCTCCCTGCTCCCCGCCGTTTTTCTCTCCCTCCTGGCCTTGTTCACTTCTTGTCTTATTACTCATTTTAATTATATTTAGAACAGCATTTGTTCAAGATGTATTGAGAACCAAAATACCAAAACAACACCCATTTCATGGGCTCTAGCCCATTGCCTCAGAAAGTTCAGCTCACATAATCACATGACTGTCAGCCTGCGTGTCTCCTTCCTCTTACTTGCCTCTTACCAACTGCCTGTTAGAAGAAGACTTTAAGATGATCTCAGAGATTTCATGAAGTCTGTTTTAGTTTAACTGCTGCCCTGATTGAGGAAGAAAATGATTCCTTTTGTTGCTGTTAGTCTTTTACTTTTCTGTGAGTAAGTTTACTTGTTTGCAATCCTCTCTCTTGTTCTGCTTATCATTTACTTTTCTCTTTCTTACAAAGGCTTGGTCTTTTGCTGTCTTTCTCTTTCCCATTTGATTTTCAGTGGTTTGCTGCCTTGGTCTTTTATTTCTGGTCCTTCTCCTGCCCTTGCCCATTGAATTCCCTTGGGCTGAGTTTGTGTAGGAACCAGAGGCTTGGGGCATGCACGTGCTCAGTGTTTTCTCCTTTCTCCTTACAGACAAGGGCATGCTGTGTGACCAAATAACCCAGAGTTCCATGGAACAGATAGTGCAAATAGGCAGCCAGGTGACACTGCCCTGCACTTACCAGTTGCCGTACACAGATCCAGATTTATACTGGTACCGTATGAGGCCGGACCACTCCTTTCAGTTCATCCTTTACAGGGACAATACAAATTCCAAAGATGCAGATTTTACTCAAGGCCGGTTTTCTGTGACACGCAGTCAAACACAGAAAACCTTCCACTTGGTGATCTCCTCAGTGAGGGCTGAAGACAGTGCCACTTACTACTGCGCCTATATCTCCACAGTGATGCAAGTGCCCAGGAAGTCTGTACACAAACCCCTGGGACATGGGCCAGCTCGGTGGAGCGAGCAACCTCTCAGGGAAGTCACACCGTCAGACATGGCATCCTTCTTAGTCATTTTGTGCTCCAGCTTGGCCTTTAAACCAACCAAATCGAACCATTTATCATCAAGTGGATTCCAACTCAGAGTAGAACTGTACTCCACAGGGTTATCAGTGGTTGATTTTTCAAAAGTAAATCTCCAGGCCTTTCTTCTGAGGAGTGTCTCAGGGTGGATGTGAACTTGCAAACTATTTGTTAGCAATTGAGAGACTCATAGAGACCCTATATAAGGTTTTTGAGGTGTAGCTGGTAGGTTTAGAGGCACCAAACTTGAGGGTATGAATCATTAGTGCTACCCAAGGACTCTGCCAGACCTTTAGAAGGACTCTAAATTTCTTCTGAATAACAAAAGAGACCACCCTGGCTTCAGATGAACCAGAGCATCTCCTCACTTTTGGCTCAGTGGTCTTTTGATTCCTGAGTGACTCTAGGTAGTGAAGAGAGGAGGTGGATGTTGAAGGATTCTTATCTTTGCATCCCCAGAGCCAGGTGGTTCTCGATGAATGTGTGCTGCGTTTGCTAAGCTAATGCCAGACTGGGCTTGAGGAGAGTCCCCTGGAAGTGACTTTATTTCAGTCTGTATTCATCTTAAGAATCAAATTGGACACCAAGTTATTTACTTAAAAATGTCCCAAATTTGAGAACAAACAAGATGGCAGATTGGGTGGAAGTGCATTAAGGAGCTCTGTCAGCAACAACACAGAATATCAGACCAAACAGACTCAGGGGATGATCCCAGAACTCTGAACCACATATAAAGGAATATTTATAAGGTTGGAAGGCTTACAGCTGTGGGAATTTGTGGCAGAAGCAAGAAATCCATTGCTTTCTAGTTCGGGATGCTCAGATGTTCCAGGAGCCGTCATTTTGGGTGAGACCAGGCCGGGGAGAAGGATTGGAGCGGCCACAGACGCCTGGCGGAAACGCGGAGATAAAGATGTCGACATTCTTTTCTTTTGGTATCTGTTCATTGGTTCCTTTCTGTCTGCGCACCTCCATTCTCGTGACTATAGGGTTGCCTGGGCTAGTGGACACCCGAGCCCCACCCTTGGAGGGTTCTTCTATGCATGCGCACAGATCTCCTTGCTATTTAAAGAGACAATTTCCACTTAAAAGCAAACAGACACAGCCAGCCCTGAACTGTTTATAACTAGAAAGAAGGCCTGAACATGGATTGTGGAGCGGAACAAGCAGACAAAAAAGAAATAGGCCAAAATTAAATCGTAAATTACCTCAAAATGACCAACAGTGGCATCTTGAAATTTCTCAACAAGAA
>NW_006410015.1:2052-18474 GCF_000296735.1 Chrysochloris asiatica | reverse complement strand
TGAAGAAATTGGTAGAATTCTTCTATTTCATCTTCACTGGCTTTAGTGGTTGGTGCATAAATTTGAATAATAGTGGTATTAACTGGGCTTCCCTGTAGGAACTTTAATATTCAATAGAAAAAGAATGTGTTCTTTCTAGCACATTTCTTCTATTGTCAATCAGTGCAGACACAGTATTAAAACATTAAGGTATTCATTTCCACAACAAATAAATTGGTTGCTCCAGTTTGGAACTGTCAAGCAAATCGCTTTTATTGGTGGTTTATATAATTTGCCTAGCACTATTTTCAAGTGAGTTATTTTACTGGTGCCACAGAAACTTTTTCATTTCCTGGATCTTCTGCCCTTATAAGTGTAGAGTTTTAGGAAAGCATTGGATTTGAGTTTGAATCCCAGGTCTATGGATAATGAAATTATGTCTCAGAGCCATTATAGCATTCCTCTAAGATTTCATTTCCCCATCTGCAAAACAGGGATGCTTAAACACGCTTCCGGAGTCTTGGTGTAGCACTGTGGGTTAACGGGTCAGACTGCAAAGCCGTTTGAACTGGAAGGTCGGCAGTTCAAGCTCACCAGCTGCTCCTTGGAAACTCTATCTAGGATCACTGTGGGTCGGAACCGACTCAAGGGCACTTAACAACAGCAACAACAACAAACACTCTATAAGAAGATACTGAGGAAGTTAATAAGTGAAAATGTCTAGCACTATAATTAACACATAATAGCTAATTAAAAGCCATCGTTGTCTTTGAAAACTTAAAAGAGGTCTTGTACACAACTTTACCTAATACAATATGTCATTTGATTTCTTGATTGCTGCTTCCATGAAAGTTGATACTGGATCCAAGCAAAATGAAGTATCTGACAACTTCAATCTTATCTCTGTTTATCATGATGCTATTTAGGGATCTGATGGTGACAATTTTTGTTTTCTTTACACTGAGGTGCAACTTATACTGAAGGCTGTGTTCTTTGATCTTCATCAGCAAGTATTTTAAGTCCTCTTCTCTTTCAACAAGGAAAGCTGTTTTCATCTTGACTGCCACACGTTGTTAATGAGTCTCCTTCTAATCCTGATGCCATGTTCTTCATATACTTCATCATTACAGACTATTTACTCAGCCTACAGATTGAATAACTGTGGTGAAAGAATACAACCCTGATGCAGAACTTTCCTGATTTTAAACCATTCAGTATCGCCTTGTTCTACTCTAATACCTGCCTCTTTGTCTATGTACAGGTTCCTCATGAGCATAATAAAATGTTCAGGAATACCCATTTTTGCAACACTATGTATAGTCTATCATGGTCAACACAGTCAAAACCGTTTACATAGTAAATAAAGTCCAACCAAACATTTTTCTTGTATTATCTGCTTTCAGCAAAACTCCATCTGACATCAGCAATAATATCCCTTGTTCTATGTCCTGCTCTAAACTCAACTTGAACCACTAGCAGTTCCCTGCCGACGTAATGTTGCAGCCATTTTAAAATTACCTTTAGAAAAAAAAATGCACTTGTATGTAATATTAATCATATTGCTCAATGATTTCCACATTCTGTTGGGTCACCTCTCTTGGGATTCGGCACAGATATGGATTTCTACCAGCTGTCTTTCAAATTTCTTGGTACAGATGAGTGAGTCGAGTATCTCCAGTGCTGCATCAGTTTGGTGAAATATTTCAATTGGTATTCCATAAATTCCTGGAGCCTTGTTCTTGGCCAATGTCTTCATTGTACCTTAGACTTCTTTCTTCAGAACCATTGGTTCTTTATCATATGCTACCTCTAGAAATGATTGAATATTGATCGTTTCTTTTTGGTGCAGTGACTCTGTGTATTCATTCCATCTTCTTTTGGTGCTTTCTGAATCATTCAATCTTTTGCTCATAGAATATTTCCGTATTGAAAGTAGAGGCTTGATTTTTTTTCTTCAGTTCCTTTAGCTTGAGAAATGTAGTTGTTGTTTTTAGGTGCGATTGAGTCAGTGCCAACTCATAGTGACCCTGTGCTTCTATGAGTGCTGATGATTGATCCAAGCAAAATGAAGTCTTTGACAATTTCAATCTTGTATCCATTTATATGGATGTGATTTATTGGTCCGGTGGTAACTTTTTTTTTTTTTTTTACATTGAGGTGCAACTCATACCAAAGACTGTGGTCTTTGATCTTCATCAACTCTTAGCTTTCAGCAAGCAAGGGATATATCATCTGTATGCTGCAGGCTGTTAGTGAGTCTTCCTCTAATCCTGACATCACATTTTTCTTCATATAATGCATCTTCTCAGATTATGTACTCAGCATACACATTGAATACATATGGTGAAATAATGCAACCCTGGAACACACCTTTCCTGATTTTTAAACCATTTAGTGTTCCCTTGGTCTGTTTGAACAACTGCCTCTTGATCTATGAACAGGTTCCTCATGAGCACAATTGAGTGTTCCAGAATACTCATTCTCTGAAATGTTGTCAATAGCTTGTCATGATCCACCCAATCAAAAACCTTTACATAGTCAATAAAGCACAGGCAAATATCTTCTTGGTAGTCTCTGCTTTCAGCCAAGATCCATCTGATATCAGCAATGATATCCCTCATTCCACATCCTCTTCTGAATTCTACTTGAACCTCTGGAACTTGTCTGTCAATGTGTGGTTGCAGCCATTTTGTAGCATTATTGTTGTTGTTGTTATGTGCTGTGGAGTCGGTACCGACTCATAGCGACCCTGTACAGGGTTTCCGAGGCTGTAAATTTTTACAGGAGCAGAAAACCTCATCTTTCTCCTGCAGAACAGCTGGTAGTTTCGAATTGCTGACCGGGAGATTATAGTCATCATGAAAAGGAGCATGTCAAGGTCTATCTTGAAGTACAGTGCTGTCTGTGACAGGATAATATCCATATGTCTACAAGGAAGATTAGTTAATATCACTATTATACAAATTTATAAGTCAAACACTAAAGCCAGTTATGGAGAAACTGAAAAATTCCATCAACTTCTTAGTCTTAAATTGATCAAACATGTAATCAAGATGCATTGATAATCACAGATGACTGGAATGTGCAAGTTGGAAACAAAGAAGAAGAATTGTAGTAGGAAAATATGTCCTTGGTGATAGAAAGGATACTGGAAATTGCATGATACAATGTTGCAAGACCAATAATTTATTCATTGCAAATATGTTTTTCATAACATAAACAGTGACAATACACATGGACCTCGCCAGATGGAATACATATGAATCAAATTTACTGTCTGTGGGAAGAGATGCTGGAGAAGCTCCATATCCTCAGTCAAAACAAGACCAGGGGCAGACTGTGAAACAGAATAACAATCACTCATATGCAATTCAGGTTTAAGGTAAAGAAAATTATAATTGGCCTATAATAGCAAAAATATGGCCTTGAATATATCCAACATGAATTTAACGACATCTCAAGAACAGATTTTATGCATAACTAGACACTAATAACAGAAGATCAGAAGAGTTGTGAGATGACATCAAGAGGCATCATACATGAATAAAGCAGATGATCATTAAAAAGACAGGATTTTTTTTTAAATGCCAAATTGGAAATCAGAAGAGACTCTGAAATTTGCTCATGGTCAAAGAGCTGAAGTAACTGGAAGAAATGATTAATATAAAGAAACCAAAGAGAACATTTCAAAGAACAGCTCAAGAAAACAAAGTATTGAAATGACAGGTGCAAAACCCTGGAGTTAGAAAACCAAAAGCAAAAAACATGCTCAGCATTTCTCAAACTGAAAGAACTGAAAAAATTCAAAAAGAAAAGAAAAGAAAAAATTCAAACCTCGTGTTGTAATATTGAAGTATTCTGTGGGCAAAGTACTGAATGCTGCAGGAAGCACCAAAGTAAGATGGGAAGAATACATAGTCACTGTACAGAAAGGAATTGGTTGATGTAGAATTATTTCAAGAGGTGCCATATGACCAAGAACCAAATGGTATTGAAGGAAGAAATCCAAGCTGTACAAAAATCACTGGTGAAAAACAAGCACTGGTGGGAAAAAAAAAAGAATACAAATGGAAATGTTTTGAAAACTGATACAGTGCAGGAAGCATTCACTCATCTATGCCAATAAATTTGGAAGACAGTTCCATGACAAACTGAATTGAAGAGATCCACATATGTGCCATATCGAAGAAAGATGAGCTGATGGAATACAGAAATCACTACAAGCAAAGTTTTGTTGAAGATCATTTAAAAACAATTGCAGCCATTCATTTCAGGGAGCTGCCAAAAACTCAAGCCAGGTTCACAAGAGGACATGAAATGAGGTATGGCAATGCTGATGTTATATGGATCTTGACTAAAAGCAGAGAGAGAATACCAGAAAGATGTTTATTTGTACTTTATTTACTATGCAAAGACTTTAACTGTGTGGATCATAACAAACTATGGATAGCATTGGGAAGAATGTGTATTCCAGAATACTTAATTTTACTCACGAGGATCCTGTACATAGTCTAAGAGGCAATTGTTCAAACAGAACAAGGAGCCCGTGAATTGTATAAAATCAGGAAAGAAGAATGCTAGGATTGGATCTTTTCACCATATTTATTCAGTCTGTATGCTGAGCAAACAATTTGAGAAACTGAATTATATGAAGAAAAATATGTCATCAGAATTGGAGAAAGACTAACAACCTGCAATCTGCAGTTACATGTCCTTGCCTGCTGAAAGCAAAGAGAACTTGAAACACTCAATGTAAAACAAAATCTCAATGTTAACAAAAAAAGAGAGAAATCCTCACAACTGGGCCAGTAAATAACATCATGGAAAGCAGAGAAATGACTGAAGCTGCCAAATACTTCATCTTGCTTAGATTCTCAATCAACACTCATGGAAGCAGCAGCCAAGAAATCAAACAACATATTGTGTTAAGCAAATCTGCTGCACAAGACCTCTTCAAAGTGTTCAATAGCAAAATTTTCACTTTGAGGACCAAGGGGTGCCTGACCCAAGCCATAGTATTTTCGATAACTTCATATGCATGTGAAATTTGGACAAGGAAAAACCAAGACTGTAGCAGAATCGATGCATTTGAATTACACTATTGATGAAGAATATTGAAAGTATTTCTATATCCTGCCAGAAGAATAAACAAATATGTGCTGGAAGAATACATCTAGAGTGCTCTTTAGAAGTTTATTTTGTAGAATAACCCTTGCCAAATTAAATATACTAAGATTCTGATATGTTCATGAGATACTTAATGTCTCTACTTCTTTATATTGTTTGTTGTTGTTAAGTGCCATTGAGCTGTTTCCAACACATAACAGCCTTGTGTAGGGTTTCTGAGGAGCAGGTTGTGAGCTTGAACTGCCAACCTTGTAGTTCAAACCAACCTTGCAGTCCAGTGCATTAACCCACAACACCACACCAGAACGCCATTTCTTAAACTCTTTGAAAAGGACACAAAGGAATGTTTTATCTGTTGTCTATCCTGGTTCCATAGGATGCAGTCATGTGTGTCTGGCCATCATCTTTGATCAACACTTTGTTTCTCAGCAATAGCAACAAGAAAAGCATTCAGGTTGAATTATAATAAATAAATATCAAGTAAAATCATTTCTATACATCAGCAATCAGACAGGTTTGGACAATTCTAATAAAGCAAGTCTTCAAAAGAACATGTCAGACTCCAACCCTTAGAAATTTGGACAAATTTTGTTTTGTCACTTCCACATTCCACCCACTGTCATCTGTTGATGACACATCCTTCCACTACCACAGCTTGATATTAAATTTCTTTTGCTGGGCATTATTGATTATAATGTTTACTAATCATCTTGTTCCTGAAAAAGCAGTTAACCATGTTCACCCACTGAGTTCATTCCTTTGGCAGATTAGAATGAACATTATTATTATTAGAAGCAAATCAAGTACCCATGACATTTGGAGAGCTGATGCCTGTCTCTGTTCTTCATTAGCCACCCATGAAATATGTCATCAGTGTTGCTAAAGTTATTGCTTTCTCATTGGCAACTGGCAAGCTACTTTGTCTCAAATTCTTTTTTAAGGATTTGCTTACAGTTCTCAGGAAGACACATGGATCTCAATGTCCCCATCAAAAGATGAGAAAAGCAAGGCCAAGGAACAAAAACTGAATGAGGCCACCCACAGTATATGTCACCTCCTGGAATCTGATGGGAAGAAGTAAGCTCTTATTGGAGAAAGGAGAATGAGAATAGTTAATAACTTTAAAGAGCTTTTTCCTTGTAAGCATTAACATTCTATAGCTTCATGTGTATCAGAAAGGAAAATACATACATATATATATATAATTCCCTGTCAACCTAACACGCCATCTAATTCAGGGATTAGAATGCAATCTCATAACAAGTTTTATGTCAGCAAGTAAAAACGAAATCCATATTCCATCATTATAATATCCATCCTCTTGCTGCTTCTGTTACAGCAGGACCATAAAAGTCTCTGCTCTTTTTACATGACTCTTGACAAATGCTAACTTGTAATTACAATGGCTATTACTGAATTACCAAATTGAGACACTCAGACATCAGTTTCAAAGAATACACTTGATTTTCTTCTCTATTACTCTATAGACAACCAAAATAATATAAGAATTAAAATATAGTTTTTGCTAACTTAGATTTTAGTGTCAGATCAGATTTTGGTTTGGATCTCAGTTATGAACTTCTTAACCAAATTAGTCTATCAAAGACATTCAAGAAGACAAAAAAATAAAAGCATTCTAGGAGTTTCGAACAACTATAATTTAATAAAAGGAAATGGTAACATAAACTAAGTAAAAACTGAGACACCAAAAGGAAAAATTATTGTTGTTAAGTGCCGTCAAGTCATTTCTGACTCATAGCAACCCTGTATAGAGTTTCCAAGGAGAGGCTGGTGAGTTTGAAACCACGATCTTGTGATTCAAACCAACCTTGAGGTCCAGTGCTTTATCCTACAACACCACACCAGGACTCCCTAAGTAAAAACTGAGAGGCCAAAAGGAACAATGTTGTTGTTAAGGGCCATAGTGACCCTGCATAGGGTTTTCAAAGAATGGCTGGTGAGCTTAAATTGCCAACTTTGCAGATCAAACTGACTTTGCAGTCCAATGCATTAGCACCAGGACTCTAGAGAGACAGAAATTGCCAACAGAAGAAAAAAGAAATTTATCATCTCTAGGGTGAAAATAATAATAATAATAAATTCAAACATAACAACAATTGCAAGGATGGTACAGGACTGGGCAATGTTTAGTTCTGTTGTGCATAGCATCACTATAAGTCAGAACTGACTCAACAAGACCCGATAACATCTAACAAAATTGATCATTTCTGTATACCATACAAAGTAGCTTTATGTACACTATACTGTTTGAGCCTCACTCAATACGTAGGATAGATATCATGATTTCTAGTTTCAATCTGAAAAACAGAAATAATATATCTATATAAGAGGGAAATCACCAGTAAGCTCTACTACAGGCATTACTACTAGCACATTTTTTAAAATAAATTATATTTTATTGTTTAAATCATAAAAGCAATTGTGTGAAAAAACATTTGGTTGACCTTTTGTCCCCAGTTCCAAGGAAATCATCTTTAAACTCTTGGAACTTCCTGAATGATTGGAGAATCTTTCTTACTTAAGGTGAATCCCTCAGACACACTTGATGGCTTATGTTAAGAAGGTGATTCATGGTGGGCCCCTCCATAGTTCATACTAACCAAATTACTCAAGATGGAAAGTGGAGAGGTCATTGAGCTACATGATCTCAGCCTGACATCCAGGGAGGGTCAACTGGCTGGAGACTGAATTCCAACATTTGGTCAATGATTCAATCAATCTTACCTATTCAAAGAAACCTCATTAAAAATCTTAGACACCAAGACTCAAGTGAGTTTCCCTGGTTGATAATATACTTTGATTATTGTCATGCTTCAGTATCAAGAGGGTATCAAATCCCTGAAGACAACAAAAGTTTCTTGTTTGAAATCCTCCCAGATCTTGCCCTGTAGTGTCTTCCTTTGGCTGGTCCTGATTTGTATATTTCTGTAATAAAACTGTCATTATAAATATAGCACTTTGTTGAATTTTGTGAGTTGTTCTAGCAAATTATGAAAACAGAATGGGAAAACTCAAATTTGTAGCCAACTAGTCAGAAAGGAGGATGAACAAGGGGATCCCCAAGTTTGCAACTAGTGTTTGTAGTGAAGTCAGTTTTGTGGAGAACTATGATCAGAAGATACTGATGTCAGAAGATACTCTGAAATTTGCTTTCCAGCATAAAGATGCTAAAACAAATGAAAGAAAGGAGGAGGAATAGAGCTGAACAGAATTTTTCAAAGGACAGCTCGAGAAGACAAAGTCAAATATTATAATGAAATGTGCAAAGATCTGGAGCCAAATGGGAAGAGCATGCTCAACAGTTCTCAAGCTAAAAGAACTAAGGAAAAAAAATCCAAGCCTTGACTTTTAATACTGAAGGATTATTTGGGCAAAATTTTGAATTATGCAGAAAACATCAAAAGAAGATGGATGGAAGGAATGCATAGAGTCATTGTATCAAAAATAAATGATTGATGTTCAACCATTTCAAGATGTAGTATATGATCAACAGTCAATGGTAGTGAACGAAGAAGACCAATATGCACTGAAGGCACTGGCAAAGAATAAGGCTCCAGGAATTGACAGGGTACAAACTGAAATATTTCAACAAATGAATGCAGCACTGGAGGCACTCACCCATCAAATCAAAGAAATTTGATCAACTGATTGGAAGAGTTCCGTATTTGTGCCAATTCCAAAGAGAATGCAGAATGCAAAAATCATAGGACAATATGATTAATATCACATGCATGTAAAATTTTGCTAAACATATTTCAAAAATAGCTGCAACAGTACATTGATAGCAAACTGCAAGAGGTTCGAGCCAGATTCATGCAAGGATGTGGAACAAGGGATATGATTGCTGACATCAGATGAATCTTGGCTAAAAGTAGAGAATACCAGAAAAATGTTTAACGGTGCTTTAATGGGTCGGAATGGACTTGACAGCACTTAACAACAGCAACAACAATTGACTATGGAAAGGCTTTCGACTGTATGGATCATGACAAGCTATGGACAACATTGCAGAAAATGAGTATTGCAGAATACTTAATTGTGCTCATGGGGAACCTGTACATAGACCAAAAGACAGTGGTTTGAAAATAACAAGGGGATAGTGAATGGTTTAAAATCAGGAAAGGTGTGTATTCTTTCACCTTACTTGTTTAGTCTGTATGCTGAGCAAATAATGTGAGAAGCTGGATCATATGAAGAAGAATGTGGCATCAGGATTGGAGACAGACTCATTAACAACCTCTAATATGCAGATGATACATCATTGCAGGCTGAAAGCAATGAGGAATTAAAATGCTTATTGATGAAGATCAAAGATGACAGCCTTCTGTATATGTTGCACCTCAAAGAAAAGAAAACAAAATCCTAACCACTAGAATAATAAATAACATCTTAATAAATGGAGATAAGAGAGTGAAGTTTTTCAAAGACTTCAGTATGCTTGGTTCCACCATCAACACTCATGGAAGCAACAGTCAAACTGTATTAGGGAAATCTGCTGCACAAAACCTCTTTAAATTGTGTAAGAACAAAGATATCAGTTTAAGAACTAATGTACGTCTGAGCCAAGCCATGGTATTTTCAGTAGCCTCATATGCATGTGAAAGTTGGATAATGAACATTGAAGACCATAGAAGAATTAATGCAGTTGAGTTATGGTGCTGGAGAAGAATATTAAAGGTAGCTTGAACTGCCCCCCAAACAAACAATCTGTGTTGAAAGGAGTGCAGTCAGAATGCTACTTTGAAGTGAATATGGTGAAACTTTGTCTCTCATACTTCACATATACTGTCAGGAGGGACCAGTTACTGGAGAAGGACATTGTGCTAGTTGTTGTCATTGTTGTTGTTGTTAAGTGCCATCTAGTCAGTACAGACTCATAACAACCCGATGTACAACAGAACAAAACACTGTCCATTCCTGGGCCAACCTCACAATTGCTGCCACATTTGGTCCCACTTTGCCAATCCATCTCGCTAGGGGTCTTCCTCTTATTCTCTGAACCTCCACCTTACCACACATGATATCTTTCTCAAGTAACTGGTCCCTCCCAACAATATGTCCAAAGTATGAGAGATGAAGTTTGACCATCTTGGCCTCTAAGGAGCACTCTGGATGCACTTTGTCCAACACAGATCTATTTGTTCTTTTGGTAGCCCATGGCAATTTCAATATTCTTCTCCAACACCATAACTCAAAAGCATCAATTCTTTTAATGTCTTCCTTATTAACTGCCTAGTTTTCACATGCATATGAGGCTATTAAAAATACCATGTCTTGGGTCAGGTGCACCTTAGTCTTCAAGCTGACATCTTTGCTCTTCAACAGTAGATTTGTCCCAGACAATGCATCATTTTATTTCTTAACTATTGCTTCCATTGATGTTGATTGTGGGTCCAAGAAAAATGAAGTCCTTGACAACTTCAATCTTTACTCCATTGATAAGAATGTTGTTTATTGGTCCAGTGGTGAGGATTTTTGTTTTCTTGACATTGAGATGCAATCCATATCGAAGGTTGTGCTCTTTGATCTTTATCAGTAAATATTTTAAGTCTTCTTCACTTTCAGCAAGCAAGGTTGTATCAGCTGCATATCGCAGGTTGTTAATGAGTCGTCCTCTATTTCTGATGCCATGTTTTTCTTCATATAACCCAGCTTCTTGGATTATTTGCTCATCATACAGGTTGAATGAATATGGTGAAAGAATGTAACCCTGTCGCACACCTTTCTTAATTTTAAACCATTCAGTGTTCCCAGGTTCTGTTCAAACAACTGCCTCTTAGTCCATGTACAGATTGCTCATGAGCACAATTAAGTCTTACAGAATACTCATTCTTCACAATGTTGTCCATAGCTTGTCATGATCCACACAATCGAAAGCCTTTGCATAGTCAATAAAGCACAGGTAAACATCTTTCGGATATTCTCTGCTTTTAGCCAAGATCCATCGGACATCTGCAATGATATCCCTCATTCCATGGTCTCTTCTGAATCCAGCTTGAACCGCTGGAAGTTCTCTGTCAGTGTATGCTTGCAGCCATTTCTGTATAACCTTTAGTAAAACTTTAGTTGCATGGGATATCAAAGAGATTGTTTTATGATTTCCGCATTCCGTTGGGTCACCTCTCTTTGGAATAGGGACAAACACAGATCCTTTCCAATCAGTTGGCCAGATAGTTGTCTTCCAAATTTCTTGGCATAGATGAATGAGTGCCTTCTGTGCTGCCTCACTTTCTTGAAAGATTTCTATTTGTATTCCATCAATATCTGGTGCCTTGTTCTTTGCCAATTCCTTCAATGCATCTTGGACTTCTTTCAGTATCATTGGCTATTGATCATATGCTACCTCTTTTTTTTTTTTTTAATGTTTTATTGTGAGTTATGTGATAGTTTACATGGGAGAACATTAATTTTACATTCATCCTATCATATATCATTTCATTGACATGGATACAATTCCCTCTATGCATCATCGACCAACCAAAGGGTATACCCTGCAAGCCTGCCCCCCAGTCGTCAGCACACAACCCCTCTCCCTCTCCCTCTCTAGGTCCCCAGCCTAAAGTCTAAAGTCCCCAGCCATTCCATCTCTCCACATCATCATCTCTGCCTCCAGCTCTGGCATCACTGCTTCTCTGGGTAGTGTCCCGCTCTCCACTCTTCTCCCTTGATGGTCCCAGGGACCTATGCTCCTAGACTGTAAAGTTAATCACTCTCTTCCTTACTACAAAATGTCTACATTTACATTTACATTTACAACCCTCACAATCAGTCCTGATAACAATTATTCACCATTGTATCACAAGAGACCTATCCTCATTTCCTTTCATCAGCCCTGCCTAGACAGATTGGATACTACTCAGTGAAGATTCTACCTTCTACACGCCCTCTGGATCTAGGTTCCCTCTTGAAAATTTGTAAGCCATCACTTCTTGCCTTCGTAGCCACCACCACCACCACCCCATTTTGGGTAGCCAATGTCCAGGTTGCCCATCTCTGTCTACTCTGTGTATGGAGGGGGTGGGAATGATCCTCGCTGCACAGATTTGTTCCTTCTTTTGAGCTACGGCATCCATAGGTGTAGGTCAAGTTAATCAAATTATATCAGATTACTCTTTTTTTCCTCTTCTTTCGTCTTCTAGTTGAGCTCTGATCATCCAGTCATTGAAGCCAGGTCAATTGGGTATTATCTGCAATTGTGGGTGTTCTTATGCATATACCCTCTCTTCTTATGAGCTGGATGCTTCACTGCTAGCCAACCAGGTCTCCACCCAGGTTCACAGGAGTCCATTGAACGTTGTAGGGCTTAGCTTGCAGCTTCATGGCTGTTTTTTCCTCACTTCCCCTTATCGGTGACGAACATGGTCACCAATCAGAGCATGTCTTCTCACTGAATCTTGGTCTTGGAAGGGGGTTTGCCCTGATGGGACCTGACAACTTGTCTTGATGTCTCCTAGGAGACCAACTTGCTTGTTCTTATAGTAATCAGTTCTTACAGTAATGCTGTTATTTTTTTGTATTTTTCCTGTTGGTCTTTCTTTCAAGAAGTATCTTCTGTTCTTCTAATTGCTCCAGGCTGATCTGCTTGTTCTTTCAAGTGGAAATTTCCCACCTCAGAAGATTCTGAGTGAGGTTCAGGGGTCCACCTATGGTCCTATGTAATTCAGAGGCTCCGCAAGAAGCCTTCTTCACTGGGCACGTTGTAGCCCCATTTTAGGTATTACAATCAGTTTTAAGCAGAAAACAGACTTAATAAAGCACAGAAGCAATTGTGAGGATAGTGCAGGACTGGGGGGTGTTTTGTTCTGTTGTGCATAGGGTCGCAATGGGTTGGAAACAACTCCTCAGCTCTTAACAACAATGCTGTCAGATTGTTCAATTTGACCAAATCCCTTGCAATAACAAATATTCATTGTATAATACTAACCTTACATAGACTCATATGGAGTCCTGATATGGTGCCATAGAATAAGCACTGGACTGCAAGGTCAGCATTTAACCACAAGGTCAGTGGTTCAAATTCACTAGCTGCTCCTTGGAAACACTATGTGCATTGCTACAAATAGGAACCAACTCAACAGCACTTAACAACAACGTATACTCATATAAAAATAAAAACAGTTCACTCATACCTCCGGTAGCATAGTGGTTACGAATCGTGCTGCGAACTGCAAGGTCAGCAGTTCAAAACTACCAGCTGTTCCGTGGGAGAAAGATGAGGCTTTCTGCTCCTGTAAAGATTTACAGCCTCGGAAACCCTATACAGGGTCGCTATGCGTTGGAACTGACTCCACGGCACACAACAACAACAACTCATATCTTTGATATAATTATATTTTAACATACTTTCTTCTAACATTTTTTCAATGTGAAATTTGATATTGCTATAATCATTTTAAAAATATCATTTAATAACCAGTTTTTTCACTAGCATTATATTACAAATGTTTTCTCATATTATTGCAAATAAAATGTATCATATTCCACCATCCTCCTTCAAAGAGCATGTGTATACCCATGGTCATTGTTGTTTTGTTGTTGCGTGCTGAGTCCATTCCAACTCATAGCAATGCTGTACAGGACTTCCAGGGTGCAGGTGGTTGGTTTGAATGACCAACCTTGTGTTAGTAGTCCAGTCCAGTGCTGATCTACAGTGCCGCTCCAAGACTCCACCCATGGTCATCATGAACCATTTATTCTAGTTGATTCAAACATTCAAAAACTATAACTCTATAAAGCTGAGAGTGAAGCGTCCAGCTGACATGAAGTGAGGGAAGATGTACAAGAACACCCAAACTTGTAAATAACACCCATTCGACCTAGCTTCAATGGATTGATGATCAGAACTCGACTAGAGGAAGATAAAAATAAAAATAAAAGTTTTTCATAAAGGAAACGTGGGTAAATTGCTATAATTTGGTGAAATTGACCTATACTTATGGATGTAGTAGTTCAAAATACCAACTGAGAGGGAAGGAGTCTTCACATCAAGTTTCAATCCTATCCCCACTGTATGCAGGGTTAATAGGGACAGATAACTTAGACATTGACTACCTAAAATGGGGGAGAGGGGCCAATAAAGGCACAAATTTTCAAGAGAAAGCTTAGTTTCAGAGTGTGCAGGGGAAGGTATAACCCCACTAAATAGTTTTCATCTTGTCTAGATGGGTCTGGTAACAAGAGATGAAAATAAGATTCTAATGATTCAATAGTGAATAATTGTTATCATGACTAATTGTGACTCTCACAACTGTAAAAGTAGAAGTTTTGTAACAAAAACAGGGGGTAGTTAATCATACAGTCCAGGAACAGAGGACCCTAGGACCATCAAGGGAGAAGAGCAGGATCAGAATGTGGGACCCTATCCAGAGAAGCAGTGGTATCAGTGATGGAAGCAGAGACGAGGACATGGAGAGATAGAGCAGCTGAAGACTCCAGACGCATGGAAAGAGAAAGGCTGTGTGCTGGTGGTCAGGAGGTAGGCTTGCAGAATGTGCCCTTAAATGATTATATATTCCTGAGCGTTTTTGTATACATCCATAAAAAAACAAAAAACCCAGAGGGAATAGAAGCAAATACTGTTGAATGATGATACACAGACAGAGGAGATTGTAATCATTGCAATGAAATGATGAATGTAAAACTGTTGTTCTCGCATGTAAACTATCACTCAATTCACAATAAAAACTTAAAAATAAACCATAACTCTATAGACCTAAATAATTTAGATTATGGAAATAAACATATCTTATTGTTAATAATCATCTTTATTATAATGATGGCTATAATTATACTGACTCTGTACTGAAGACCAAGCTATTGAAGCATAATCAACAAATGTTTAATGAATGTCCTTTTTATTTTAAAGAGACATCAGTTAAAAGAAATAAATGTGTTGATATTTGATTCCTCCCACCTGGATTTGAGTCAGCATAAGCAAGCTGTGATGTTGGTGTTTTGCTTTCTGAAATTAGCACTAAATAAAATAAATCAAACTGACAAAGGTCAAGATGTAGGCAAGACAGGTTTGAGAAAAAAAGCTCAAAATAGTAAGCAATCTGAGAAATCAAAGGAGGGTCCAGACTGGCAGGAATCTCATCAGAACTAAAGAAAGAAACCATGTGGAAAAGGAGAAATGATGACAAAATTTGGCAAAATAAAAGTATCACCTAATCGTGGTGTGGCACTATAGGATAAGCACCAGACTTAGCACCAAAAGGTCAGTGGTTCAAATCCACCATCCACTTCTTAGAAACCCTGTACAGGGAGTCAGAAACAACTTGACAGCACTTAAAAACAATAGCAACCATAGTAAAAAAATACACTCATATCTTGGTGGCATTGGGCATATTTCTTTACAGATTCTCAGACACCTGAGGCTGGCAGTCACATTATTATCATCATAGCTAATGTTCACTACATATTTATTGTCAGGAACTAGGCTAAATGCTTTATGTATATTATTTTATCTAATTTAATCTTCTAAAGTCCACTTTCAAAACATAAAGAAACAGGTCTGGAGAGTGAAGTAAATGGCCCAATTCACAGAAAGAGTATCAGAGAAAAGACTCATCCAGTACTGTCTGATTGTAAAATGCATGCTCTTGACCATTATACAATACTGCTTTCATTAACTGCCAGCTATAAGTCCTGTTGTGGCACTGTAGGATTATGCACTGGACCACAAGATCAGTTTGAACCACAAAGTTGATGGTTCAAACTCACCAATTACTCCTCAAAAACCCTATACAGCAGTGAACGAGGCTTCTTGCGAAGCCTTTGCAAGACATAAAACTATAGGTAGAAACCTGAACCACATCCAGAACTCCAGAGATGAGAAATCTCCACTTGAAAGGACAAGCAGACCAGCCTGGAGCAGCTAGAAGAACAAAAGATACTTCTTGAAAGAAAGACCTACAGGAAAAATACAAAACAATAGAGGCAGAGGAACTGTTACTACAAGAACAAACAAATCGCTTCCCTAGGAAACATCAAGGCAAGTGGTCGGGTACTCTCAACGCAAACCCCCTTCTAAGACTAAGACTCAACGGAAATACACGCTCTGATTGGTGACCCCATGCATCACCGATAGGGGGAAGAGGGGTAAAAGCAGCAATGAAGTGGCAAGCTAAGACTTACAATGTCCAGTGGGCTTCTGTGGACCCAGTTGGGGACCTGCTTGGCAAGCAGTGAGAGGATACCTGGGGACTCATGGGCCCAGAGTTAGTGGCATGGCCACGGAGGACTCTAGTGGAGAGTAGAGAGTAAACCTACCAGCTGATGGGAAGAGAGGGCATG
>NW_006410015.1:0-1262 GCF_000296735.1 Chrysochloris asiatica | reverse complement strand
ATAATTCACAATAAAACATTAAAAAAAAATTAATATTAGTCTAGATCTCAAAATCATTTTTCCCCCATGGCACAAAAGTCTCTTTTCTTTTGAATACAACTTAAAGAGACAGAGACACATATTTGAAGGAGAGAACTTGATGAAGCCAACCACTTATCTCAGAGGCATGTTCAAACATGTTTTGTTTAGAATAAAGCTGTGCATGTATGAACTGCAAGCTAGTTGCAATGTTTTTTTTTTTTTTACTTAGAACATGTTTGTCAAAAGTGAGTTTTGGTAGTTTGGATATTTTGAGAAACCAGCCATTTTTAACTCACTTATTAAATTATTGACTTAAAATTGTTCATACTATTTTCTTATTTTTTTAATGTGGTGGAATCTGTACCTATGTGTTCATTTTAAATCTTGATATTTGCAGTTTATGGCTTCTCTTTTTTTCCTCGTGATTCTAATAAAAAGTTCATTAATTTTCTTGGGTTAATTAAAAAAAAAAAACAAACCCATACAGGGTCGCTATGAGTGGGAACCAACTCAACAGCACTTAACAACAGTTTAATATGGATTACATCTCAGCATAAAACAAAAATCCTCATAATTGGACCAGCATGATAAATGGAGAAAATATTATATTGTTCAAGATTTCATTTTGCTTGAATCCACAATCAATACCCATGGAAGCGGGTGTCAAGAAAGCAAATGAAATTTTGCATTAGGCAAATCTACTGCAAGAGACCTCTTTAAAGTGTTAAAAAAGCAAAAATGTCCCTTTGAGAAGTAAATTGCATCTATCAATCAAATGGCCTCCTATGCATACAAAAGCTGTACAATGAATTGATGTATTTAAAGTATGGCGTTGCTGAAGAATATTGACTATAGGAATCCTGGTGTGGTGCTGTAGAATAAGCACTGGACTACTAAACCAAGGTCAGTGATTCAAACCCACCAGCTGCTCCTTGGAAATCCTATACAGGATCACTATAGGTCAACAGCACTTAACAATAACAACAACAACACTAAAAGACAAGTCCTGATGTGGCACTGTAGGATAAACTCTGGACTGTTAATCTCAAGGTTAGTGGTTCAAGCCCACTAGCTGCTCCTCAAAACCCTATGGTGTCACAATGAATCAGAACCAACTCAATGGCACTTAACAACGAGTATAAGGAACACAGGTCGCACATGGATTAAACATTGGGCTGATAACCTCAAATCTAGTGGCTCAGACCCATCACTGCTCTGTAGGAGAAGATGAGGCTATCTGC
>NW_006410014.1:15081-18667 GCF_000296735.1 Chrysochloris asiatica | reverse complement strand
GAAGTCCAAAGTGCACTAAAGGAATTGGCAAAAGTCAACACTCCCAGAATTGATGGGATATAAATTGAAAGGTTTCAATAAACTGATGTAGTACTAGAGGCACTCATTCATCTCTGCCAAGAAATTTGGAAGACAGCTGATTGAAAGAGATCCATATTTGAGCCCATTTCAAAGAAAGATGACCCAACAGAATGCAGAAATCATCGGACAATGTTATTCATATCACATGCAAGTAAAAGTTTTCTAAAGGTAATTTAAAAACTGCAGCTATAGTACATTGACAAGGAACTGCAAGAGGTTCAAACCAGATTCAGACAAGGATGTGGAACAAAGGATAACATTGGTGACATTAGATGGATCTTTGCTGAAGCAGAATGCCAGAAATATGTTTACCTGTGTTTCACTTACTATGCAAAGGTTTTTGAATGCATGGATCATTACAAGTTATGGATCACATGGTGAAGAATGGGTATTCCAGAACACTTAAATATGCTCATGAGAAACTTGCACATAGAACAAGAAGTAGTCATTCAAACACAGCAAGAGGACATAGAATGATTTAAAATCAGGTATTTGAGAAAAATACTGGAAGTACCATGGACTGCTAGAATAACAGACAAATCTATGTTGGAAGAAGTACAACCAGAATGTTCCTTAGAAGTCAATATGGCAAGACAGATTATCAGGAAGGACCAGTCCTTAGTAGAAGATATCACGGTTTGTGAAGAAGAGGAAGACCCTCAGGAAGGTGGACTGAAAGAGCGAGTACAACAGTGGGCTCAAATTTAATAGTTGTGTGGATGGAACAGGAATGCTCAGTGTTTTGTTCTGTGTACCTTAGAGTGCTATGAGTCAGAAGTGACTCAAGGCACCTAACAACAACAACAACAACATCAACAAACTTTATGGAAGCAGATTGCCTTATATTTCTCCTGTGGCAGAAGAAAGAGACAGAGAAAGAAAGAGAGAAAGAGAGAGACAGAGACAGAGAGAAGGAGGAGGGAAGGGAGGGACAGAGGGAGGGAGAGAGAGAGATTGAGAGAAAGAGAGAAAGAAACAAACAAACCTGTGTTGGAAGAAGTATAGCCAGAATTATCCTTAGAGTCAAGATTGCACAATTTCTTCTCTCATACTTAGGGCATATTATCAGGAAGGACCAGTCCTTGGAAGGGGACATCATTCTTGGTAAAATGAAGGGTCAGTAAAAAAGAGAAAGATCCCAAATGGGATGGGCTGATACAGTGGCAGCAGCAACGGGCTGTGAGGATGTCACAGGCCTGGGCAGCCTTTCATTATGTTGTCTATTGGGTTGTAATGAGTCAGAACTTACTCAATGGCAACAACTGCAACAATAACAACACGCACCCTTCAGCTATGTTCAGGATTAGAAGTAATTTACAGATTGAAACTGGACAAAAGGATACATTTGAAGATAAAACATAATTAAAAGAATACATGGTTTTTAGACATTAAAGATAAGGTGACCACCCATTTTGGAACGTAATTTGAGTTTTATTTTGTGATCACTAAAACCAAATATGACAATATACTAAAAGGTGTGATTTTGTGTGTGTGTGTGTGTTCTAAAACTAGTATGCAGTAGGTGTTAATTATGTTGACAAAAATACAAGAACAAACACAAGTGCAGTAACATGTTTTTTATGATTATAGATTTCAAACAGGAATACACTGAATGGTTTCTATAAAATATAATCAATAATTTGCACAGAAATTTAATTATATTTCTTTAGGAGCTTGGATTATTCAATTAAGACAACAACCCTTAGCTTTTGTTGAGTTTTTTCCACTATTCCAAAATCCCTTCATAGTTAGTAATGCCTCAAAAATCTAGAAAACACATCAACATAAACATTTAATCCAAAAAAGAAGTGTCCATTTTCAAAATATGAGTAAGGCCAGTGTAGCCTTTAAATTAGAAATATCTAGAAATGACGCTTACATAAGTACTTCTCACCACAAAAAGGAAAACCAAACAAAGCAAATTAAAAAAAAAAAAATCAAAAATTTAAAGCATAGTATTAAAAGTATTGGAGCCCAGGAGTGCCACTGTAGGATAAGCACTGGACTGCTAACCAAAATGTTGGCAACTCTACTCACTAGCTACTTATTGAAAACTCTATAAAGTGTTGATGGCCCTTAACAACAATAATTAAAAGTGTTATAAGAAGCATAATTTGGAAAAGATGTGGGATGATTAAAAAGGGAAGAGTTCAACTAGTGGGTAGGGAAATGAAGGAACGATAAACTTTGAGAGATGGGTGGGAAGGAAGGCTGTCATTTCAGGGAGAAATAAAAACCAACATGACCTAGTGTGTTAGGCATTATAGAAAGGTACAGTTTTGAGATTCATTGGATGCTTACATGTAGGAGAAAAGTACCACTGTACAAGTGACTGGGATAATGTCACAATAAGGAGTTATAAAACATTGTGTTGACAGTCCATCCATTTCTGAAAAGTGACTATGGAAGCAGGTTGAAACAGAATAGAACGAAATTGTAAATTAGAGAACCAAATGGATTTGAGTTGTTCCATTAATAAGAAATTGTTGTTGTTAAGTGCCATGGAGGCAGTCCTGACCCATAGTAACCCTGTATACAGATTCCAAGGAGTGTCTGATGAGCTTGAACAACTCACCTTGCTGTTCAGACTTTGCAGTTCAGAGCATTAACCCACAGTGCCACACCAGGACTCCTAATAAGAAATATCACTTGCTAAATGAAAAGTTTCTTGTTGTTGTTAAGTGTCATCAAGTTGGTTTTGATTAATAACAGTCCTATGCCCAACAGAGTGATACACTGCCTGGTCCTGCTCCATCATAACAATTGTTACATGTGATTCCATTGCTGCTGTCACTGCGTCAATTCATCTCCATGGTGGTCTTCCTCTTTTTTGCTCACCCTCCACTTTACTAAGTATGATGTCCTTCTCCAGGAACTGGTCCCTCTTGATAGCATGTAAAAGTATGAGAAAAGAAGTTTTGACATCCTGCTGCTACGAAGCATTTTGGCACTAATTCTTCCAATACAGATTTGCTTGTTCTACTGGAAGTCCATGGTACTTTTAATATTCTTCTTAAACAACTGATTCAAATGCATCAACTCTCCTATAGTCTTCCTTATTCATTGTCCACCTTTTACATGCATAAGAAGTGATTGAAAAAAACTATGTTTTTTATGTACCTTAGTCGTCAAAGTAACATCTTTGCTCTTGAACGCTTTAAGGGGGTCTTGTGCAGCAGATCTGCCTAATGCAATACATCATTTGATACCTTGACTACTGCTTCCATGAGTGTTGCTTGTGAATCTAACTGAAATGAAGTCTGACCATTTCAATCTGTTCTCCATTTATTATGATGTCATTTACTGGTTCACTTGTGAGGATTTTTATTTTGTTTACATTGAGATGCAATCCATACTGAAAGCTTTGGTCTTTGATTTTCATCAGTGAGTATTTTAATAATTTTTAGAAAATATAGCTGAGTTCTATGAAGAAAAATGTGGTGTCAGGACTGGAGGAAGACTCATTAACACCTGAGATATGCAGATGATACAACCTTGCTTGCTG
>NW_006410014.1:12032-13886 GCF_000296735.1 Chrysochloris asiatica | reverse complement strand
GGGGGGGGAGGGAAATAGTAATGAAGTTGTGAGCTAAGTCCGACCACATTCAATAGACTCCTGTCAACCTGGGTTGAGACATGGTTGGCCAGCAGTATGGTAAGACCTGGGGACTCCTGGGCCCAGTGATAGTGGCATTACCACAGAGGACTTGATCAGAGAGTGAAGGGTCCAGCTGATCTGAAGTGAGGGGAGATGCACAAAAACATCCATACTTGCAGATAGTACCCATTTGACCTGGTTTCAATGGTTGGATGACCAGAGCTCGACTAGAGAGAGAAAGAAGAGAAAAAAAAGAGTAATTTGCTAGGATTTGAAGAACTTGATCTATGTTTGTGGATGTAGTAGCTCAAAAGAGGGAACAAATCTTTACAGAGAGGATCATTCTCAACTCCTCAGAACACAGGGTTAACTGGGATGGGCAACTACCCAAAATGGGGGGTGGGGAGGTGGCTACAAAGGCACTCTGGTAGCGTAATGGTTACAAATTGGCCTGCAAACCTCAAGGTCAGCAGTTCAAAACTACCAGCTATTCCATGGTAGAAAGATGAGGCTTTCTGCTCCCATAAAGATTTACAGCCTTGGAAACCCTGTACAGGGTCATTATGAGTCAGAATCAACTCCATGGCACATAACCACCACCACAAAAGCATAAAGTGACTGGCTTACAAGCTTTCAAGGGGAGCCTAGTTTCAAAGGGTACAGGGGAAGATAGAATCTTCACTGAGTGGTTTCTAACTTGTCTGGATGGGCTGGTTGGTGAAAGAACATGGGGATAAGACCCTTGGGGTTCAACAGTGAATAATTGCTATTAGGACTGATTATGAGTATTGCAAATATAACGATAGACGTGCTGTAAAAAAGGAGGGGAGAGGCTGATCTTGCAGTCCAGGAGTGGAGGACCCTAGAATCATTAAGGGAAAAGAGCTGAGGGCAGGACCCTATCCAGAGAAGCAGTGACGATACCAGAGATGGAGGCAGAGACGATGACATGGAGAGATGGAGTGGCCGGGGACTCTGGAATCTGGGTGGGAGAGGGTCTGTGAGTTGATGGCCAGGGGGTAGGCTTGAGGGGGTGTACCCTTTGGCTGTTTGATGATGCATGCAGGGAATTGTACTCATTCAATAAAATGAGATAAGATAGGATGAATGTAAAACTAATGTTCTCCCTTGTAAACTAGCACATAATTCACAATACAAACTTTAAAAAAAGAGAGAGAGAGAGAGAAAAGAGGTCAAAACTGTTGACTGATGGTACATGGAGGGAACTGTAATCTCTGCAATGAGATAAATTATGATTTACTGAATATAAAACTAATAATCTGTCTTGTAAACTTTCACTTAATTCACAATAAAACCTTTTAAAAAAATGGTCTCTAAATTCAGGTAGGTTATATTCAAGGTTATATTTGGGCTCCCATGGACTTGTTTTAATATTCTTCCATTTCAGCCTCAACTTGCATATGTTTTCACTGATGACTGATGCATTCTCTTCCCACAATGCAGTCAATTTGATTTCTGTGTATTCCATGTGGTGAGGCAGTTGCTTAAAAAAGGTATTTGCAACGAATAAGTCATTGATCTTGTAAAATTCTATCATGTGATCTCCAGAATAATTTCTGTCACTGGGGCCATATTTACCCACTACTGATCCTTTCTTTTTGTTTCCAACATTTGCATTCCAATCACAAGTAATTATCAATGTGTCTTGACTGCATGTTTGATCTATTTCAAAACATAGATACTTAAAATCCACCAGAAACTCTGCAGAAGATATGGCAGTCTGTTTTAGTAAAGATTACGGCCTAGTAAGCCAACTGGGATAGTTCTACTCTGTCCTGTATGATCACTGTG
>NW_006410014.1:10408-11472 GCF_000296735.1 Chrysochloris asiatica | reverse complement strand
AGAAAGCCTCATCTTTCTCCCGCGGAACAGCTGGTAGTTTCAAACTGCTGACCTTAAGGTTTGCAGCCCGATTCGTAACCACTACACTACCAGAGCGCCTCCTTATTCACATGTTGCTGTTGTTATGTGCCATGGAGTCAGTTCCAATTCATAGCTACCCTGTACAGAGTTTCCGAGGCTGTAAATGTTTACGGGAGGAGAAAGCCTCATCTTTCTCCTGCGGAGCAGCTGGTAGTTTCGAACTGCTGACCTTGCGGTTCACAGACCGATTCGTAACCACTACGCTACCAGAGCTCCTAATTTAACACTTTAATTGTTGTTAAATAGTAAAAATACCTTTACAGCTCAGATAAAATAGATGTGTCCATTGCTTCTATTCTCTCCATCTGTATATTAAAGATGAACTTCATAGAACCATTATTAAAATTATCTACAAGAAAAAGGTATCATTCTTGTGATGCTATGTTTTGAACTGGCTTTCATTTTGACCTATCTTTATGCTCTATTAGTTTCTGAGTTGTGTTTTATTTATTTATTTAAACTGTTTTATTGTGAATTATGTGATAGCTTACATAGGAGAACATTAGCTTTACATGCATCCTATGTATATCTGTACATTGCCATAGTTACAATCCCCTCCATGCATCTTCAACCAACCAAAGTGTACACTCTGCAAACCTGTTCCCTGGTTGTCAGCACACAGCCCCTCTCCCTCTCTAAGTCTAGAGTTCCCAGCTGCTCCATCTCTCCACATTGTTATCTCTGCCCACATCCCTGACACCACTGTTTCTCTTGTTACATCCTGCACTCCGCTCTTTTCCCTTGACGCTCCCAGGGACCTCTGCTCATAGACTGCAAAGTCAATCACTCCCCACCTTTTGCTACAAAATATCTGCCTTTACGTTTCCAACCCTCATAGTCAGTCCTGGTAACAATTATTCACGATTGTATCACAAGAGACCTATCCAAATTTCCTTCCATCAGCCCCGCCCAGACAGATTGGATACTACTCAGTAGAGATTCTACCTTCTTCCATGGCCTCTGGATCTAGGCTCCTTCTTGAA
>NW_006410014.1:0-7901 GCF_000296735.1 Chrysochloris asiatica | reverse complement strand
TCTTGATTCTGTTCTACTGATCAATGTCTTTCATTGTACCAGTATCAAGCTGTTTTGACCACTGTAGCTGTGTAATAAATTTTTTGTTTTCTATTTTTGTGATTTTTATTTATTTTGGTTTTTTTTGTTGTTGTTGTTTAAAAATCTATATATTACAACAAGAAAATGTTTTATCAGGATGAAAAGTAATCTTTATCAATGCAACAAAGCAGAGCACTGATATTTTAACTCTTCAGATCGTTTCAGTTTTGGGGGGGGGTTGAAATCTCTTTGTTTTTAGGTGCCATCGAGTTGGTACTGATTCATAGTGACCCTGTGCACGACAGAATGAAATACTGCCCAGTCCTTCACCAACCTCACAATAGCTACTATACCTGAACTCACTGCTGCTGCCACTGTGCCAACCCATCTCATTGTGTGTGTGTGGGGGGGGAGGTGTCTTCCTCTTTTTCTCTGACCCTCCACTTTACCAAACATGGTATATTTCTCCAATGACTGGTCCTTCCTGATAGTATGTCCAAAGTATGAGAGACGAAGGCTGGCCATCCTGGTTTTGGAGGAACACTCTGACTGTACCTCTTCTAGCACAGATCTGTTTATTTTAGCAGTCCAGGGTTCTTCCAGTATTCTCTTCCAACACCATAATTCAAATAAATCAATTCTTCTATGGTCTTCTTTGTTCACTGTCAACTTTCACATGCTCATGTGGTTATTAAAAATGCCATGACTTGGGTCAGGCACACCTTAGTCCTCAGACGAATATCTTTGTTCTTCAACACTTCAAAGAGATCTAATGAAATATGCCTTTGATTTCTTGACTGCTGCTACCATGTGTGTTAATGGGTGCTTGGAGCAAAATGAAATCATTGAAAACTTCAATCCTTTCTCCATTTATAGGATATTATTTATTGGTTCAGTGATGAGAATTTTTGTTTTCAATATAAAGAAAACAGAAATCCTCACAAAACAGAACTGAAATTTAGACACAACCAAAAAGAACGTGTGAGGGAAGAATTTCTGTTTCTACACTTTTCTTTCTTGCTATACTGTTTAAAGATGATGAGGAGGAAAATGCCTTTATGAGTTCAAACATTTATTCCAGGATGGAAGTTCATCCTAGCAGGTTGAACACCACCCACTGTCTGTGGTTTAACAGGTACTTTGATAGTCTTCTCCTCCTCCCCCTCCTTCTCCTCCTCCTTCTTCTCTTTGATTTTCTTTCCTTTGAGTTTAGAAACAGTTTTAGTTTCACTTTTTGAACTGAGAACCCGCAACAGCAGACAACAACCTAAGATTAACAAACATGGCAGTAACACCCAAAATTCAATCCAGATATAGAAGTATCCATGTAGAACAAATATACAAGGCTTAACACAGAGAATCAGAGACACCAATTTGTAGTGAAGACAACTATAACACAAAAAGAGGGGGAAATGTAGTTACAGAACTTTCAAATGGCAAAGAATGTAAGTAGATTTCAAGATAAAACAGACTGTTTTAAACTGGGGGGGAAATATTGAGTTACAAGGTGACCTCAAAGAAAATTAATACACCTCACATCAAATCCCACCACTCATCTGTCAGTTTGTCATTCTGTGATGGCTTGCATGTTGCTGTGATTCTAGAAGCTATGCCACCACTATTTTAAATACTGTCAGGGTCACCTATGGTGGACAGGTTTTATATGAGCTTCCAGACAAAGACAGACTAGGAAGAAGGAGAGACACATTACTTCTGAATATTTACTCACTGAAAACCTTGTGAATAACAGTGGAACACTGTCAGATAGCATCAGAATATTGAATATTGAAACATTATGAAGAGAACCAGAATACTGTCAATATAGTGCTGAAAATGAGCCCCACAGGTTGGAAAGCACTCAAAATTCAACTGAGAAGCTGTGTTCTCAAAGTAGAACTGATTATGATTATGAGAAGGGAATAAAGCTTCCAGGACCTTTATTTGCTGATGGGGCACAACTCAAAATAAGGAGTAACAGCTGTAAACATCCATTAATATCAGAACATGGAATGTATGAAGCATAAATCTAACAAAATTGGAAACTGTGAAAAAAGAAGTGGAACGCATAAACATCAATATCATAGGAATTAGTGAGCTGAAATGGACTGGTTTTACCATTTTGAATGTGACATTCTCATGGTTTACTATGCCAGGAATGACAAATTGAAGAGGAACAGCATCAAACACATCATCAAAAAGAACATATCAAGATTTCTCTTGAAGTACAATGCTGTTTGTGACTGGATACTATCCATACACCTACATGGAAGACCAGTTAATATAACTATTATTCAAATTTACCTACTGGCCACTAAAGCCAGGGATGATGAAATTATAGATTTTCACCAACTTCTTCAGTCTGAAACTGATCAAACATGCAATCAATATGTACTGATAATTACTGATGATTGGAATGCAAAGATTGGAAACAAAGAAAAAGGATCATTAGTTGGAAAATATGACCTTGGTGACAGGAAATGATACTGGAGATCACATAATAGAATTTTATAAGACCAATGGGTTCTTCATTGAACAAACCTTCTTTAAACCACATAAAAGATGACTATATGCAGCAGATGAAATACACAAAAATCAAACTGACCATGTCTGTGAAAAGAGACGGTGAAAAAGATCCATACCATCGGCCAAAGTAAGACCAGAGGCAGACTGTGGAACAGAGTATCAATTACTCATATTTGTATATTTAGACTGAAACTGAAGACAATTAAAACAAGTCCATAGGAGTTTGAACATATCCCACCTGAATTTAGAGATAATCTCAAGAACATATTTGATGCAATAGATACTAAACAGTGAAGACCAGAAGAGTTGTTGGATGACATCAGGAACATCAACAGGAAGACAGCAAAGGCCATTAAGAAACAAGAAAGAAGGAAAAGACCAAAATGGATATCAGAAGCCAATATATACCTTGCTCCCAGCATCGAGATGCTAAAGCAAATGGAAGAAATTAAGAGGTAAAGAGCTGAATAGAAAACTTCAAAGAACAGCTGGAAAGACAAAGTTAAATATTATAAGGAAATGTGCAGAGAACTAGAGTTAGGAAATCAAAAGGGAAGAACACAATCATTATTTCTTAAGCTGAGGAAACTGAAGAAAGCATTCAAGCCTAGACTTGCAAAAGCTAGACAATAAATAAGGAAGACAAAATAATTGATATATCTGAATTATGGTTTTGGCTAATAATACTGAATATACTATGGAATGCCAGAATAATGAAGAAATCTGCCTCAAAAGAAGTATAAGAGAATGCTCTGTAGAAGTGAGAATGGTGACAATTCATCTCACGTAGTTCGAACATGTGATTAGAAGGGACCAGTCTCTGCAGAAGGACTTGATAAAGAGAAAGACCCACAATGAGATGAGTTGACACAGTGGCTGCAATAATAGGCTCAAATACAGCAATAGTTGCGAGGATGGTTCAAGATTGAGCAATATTTCATTCATAGGGTTGGTAAGTTTTGGAACAGCCTTGACTGCACAATAGCAAGCTATCTGTAAAGAAGGTTTGACTAGTTAATGAATCTGTGGTTTATCCAAATACCACTTCTCCCTGTACTCCAGTGTAATGTTCACCTTTGAGGTCCAAAGCAGGCAGTCAGCAAACTCCATGGTGTCTGAATGAATGTGGAAAAGAGTTTCTCTGGTCCTGACTTGTGCTAATTGTGAGACTGGATAATGATGGTTATGCATCAGTTGTGCATGCAGTACCCAAGCAATGGAGACAACACACACAGTCTTGTTAAAATAAGTATAGTTTTTATGTTTTAGATATGCTTTTTGACGTTATTCTGTTCTGACTCATGGTGACCTTATGTATAAGAGAGAAAAATGTTGCCTAAACTTGCACCATCTTCATGATCATTGAAATGTTTGAGTGTACTGTCGTGGCTAATGTGTCACTCTGTCTCACTGAGGACTTTCTTTTTTTTCACCTCTTTTTTACCAAACATGATTACCTTTTTCTAAGAATTGGTATTTCCTGATAATACAAGGGTTGCCAGGCAAACCCTTCCATTTTTGCTTCAAAAGTGCATTCTCCCCTTCCCCCCAAAGATAGATTTATTTTTCCTGTTGGCACCCCATATGGGGCTATGCAGAAACCTCTACTGTATGGTGGAAAGTGCTTCTAGATCCAAGGGTTATAATGACACAACTAAAGGGTTAAAAAAAAAAAAAGTCACATTCAAAGACTGACCTTTCTGATGTCAAACCTACATTTAGAGCATTTTCCAGTATTGGGCAGTGTTTCATTCTGTTGCACATAGGGTCACTATGAGTGGTACTGACTCGATGGCACCTAACAACAACAACAGCAACTGCCTTCTTAACAGTCTCCCACGTTAGGCACACAGTCATGTTGGATCATTTAGTTTCTGTTGTAAGTTATAGGAAATGTGAGAGCAAAGCACTCAGTAGCTTTTTCTCAAAGCCTTGCTTAAAAATGAATGACTAGCTTGTACAGATAAATTGGATCTCTGCAAACAATTTTGTCAGCTTCTTAAGTACCTTTTGCTCTGAGTTCATTAAAAAATAAAAATATAAAAGATTTTCTACCTTAAAACTGTAATTTTGTCATGAAGCTCCTTTAGAATACTGATTTTCATTTCTAGGTGCCCGAATAAAAGTTACTCCTGAACCTGCCTTAAGAAAACAGAATGGGACTGGTTTCTGACATCTAAGGGACCCCGTCATCACTCTCTTCAAACAAAGGAAAACCTTCTCTATTGCTGCAGCATTCCTGTGTGTGACGCACGGTCTGCAAATAAAGACAAAGCACACACAAAGCCCTTCTGTAGCTAAAGAGATCAAAAGTGGATTTCCAATACAAACGAAGGAGTTGAATTAAAAATATGTGTTGGTGGTTCCTGAAAGCAGAATTTACATAGCCGTAAGAGTTTTTCTTTTCTGTATTTGTAAAATATGCAGGGAAAATTAGTAGTGGGGATGGTAGTATTAATAAGATATAAAATTCCTTTTCTTTCTTTGTTACTTAAGTGCCATCCAATTGGTTCCAACTCAAAGGTCCAGTGCACTATCCTACAGCACCATATCAGTATCCTTTCCTTATCCTACAATATGTCTATATAACATTCCAAGTGACTTCCCAAATAGACATAGTTCCATAGTGACCTAAACATCATGAAATTATTATAAAGTCTAACATTTAGGGGATAAATGAGGGTGACATCTAAATCTATGGCACTGCATCAGGTTTTTCTTATTCGGAATATCTCCAGATTGTTTAGAGTAAGCAAATGATCAGAATTGGATTAAAGAATCTGGGAACTATAAACAGTCTCAACATAACCAAGAAAAATTATTCAACACTTTTCCATGCCTGTAACAACTTTCCATTTTAATTTTGGTGATTTGTTAAAAGAATAATGTTGTTGTTGTTAAGTGCCATCAAGTTGGTTTTGACTCAAAGTGACCTTGTATGAGGTTTGCAAAGAGGGCTGGTGAATTTGAAACATTGACCTTGAAATTCAAATGACCTTGTGGTCCATTGCTTATTCTATTGCACCATACTATTCCATTATCCTTCAGCCTTGACAATGGAACTCCAGCTTCTTAGGTACATTTTTATGAGTTCTATTTCACATTTTTGCTTTGCAGTTTATATATTTGTGACATAAACAAATAAATGTTCTTTTGGACAAAGGGCAGAAGCTTTTGACTTTGTCTCCATCTTCCATAGTTATGGGAAAGTATCAGCTGGGAAGTATTACGAATTGAATTGTGTTCTCCAATAATATAATGAAGACAGAATCTGGTACCACAGAATGGGGTGATGCTCTAGCATAATCCTAAATTGTGAAAGTAGTTTTGCAATTGTGTAGTGGGTATAATCTGTAGGAATGTTGATGTTCTTCATAGTAAGGCCCCTAGATTTTCTTGATTACTATTAGTAGAATTGTGAACATTAAAGTTATTTTGATGAACTCATCCCCAAAAAATGAAAAACTGTTTTCCAGTGTATCAACCTTTTGTTAATTTCTTAAATTCACTAAACTCTTCTCTCTTCTGAGTCTTCTCACAGGACATTCTCTCTACCTCATTCATCCACGTAACCAGCTCATCTGCTGGGTTTTGAATTAAACATTTCCTTGGATAGACCATTCATTACTGATTTATCTAATGAAACGTTTCTGGCAGGGTTTCATGGCAGACAGCAGACAAACCATGCAGACTCCCATCAGTGAAATCATGGTAAACTGGGTAAAAAATATTGGAAGAACTATTCTGGAATTCTGAATTTCAGATAAAGTGATAAGCCAGTGGTTTGAGTGCATACCGGGGAAAAGATTTGGAATAGGTTCAAGAAAGAAGGTGATTTCTGAATTAGGATGGCTGGTGGGCTGCAGAGTTTGTGGAAGAGAGTGGATGGAGACAGGGACAAGATCACTCCCAGTACACAAACCACCCAGCGATCTGCAGAATCAGGGGTGCAAATGTCTTTTTTTTTTCAATCATTTTTTTTTCTTTCCCTTATTATGTCTTCTCAGTCCAGTCTGAACATCTCCATGTGGATGACCAAGGGGAAGCCTTATGGGAGTGCATACCCTCAGGGAAGGTCCAACGTTGTGCGCAGAATGTTTTGTGACACCATGGAATGATTAACACTGAACTACTGCAGTACTTGAGAATTTGCCTTGGGCTCAGGTAGAGGTGGAGAAAAAAGGAAACTCATCAAAGAGTCTCTTCCAAAGAGGTTCTGGTCAACTCTGAGCTGATTCTCATTGTGAGAGTCAGAATGGATAGACTGGCAAAGTGGCAGCATAAACAGGCTCAAGCATGGCAACAATTATGAGGTTGGCCCAGGATCGGGCAGTGTTTCATTCTGTTGTACATAGGGTCACTATGAGTTGGTACTGACTCAATGGTAGCTAACAACAACATCAATAATTACACTAAATGTCAATAGATAGAATGAACTATTCAAGAGTCATAGAATAGCAGAGTGGATAAGAAAGCAGGATCCTTCCATATGATGTCTTTTAATAAACAACCATAAACACAAAGACAAAAAAAAAAAATTAGAAATGAAAGGATGGAAAAAAAGTATACTAAGCAAATAGCAATAAAAAATGAGCAGGAGTATCAATATTAATCTTAAAGTAAATTTTAAAGCAAAACACAGCATTAGAGACAAAGAAGATCTTGGTTATTGGGTCAATTATTTAATGGTTAAAGGATCCATTGAACTAGAGGACATAACTGTAATAAATATCCATGCTCCCATCAAAAGATCCCCAAAACACAGGAAGCAAAACCTAATAGAATTGAAGAAAGAAATAGACACCCCTACAATAATACTGGGATATTTGAATACACCACTTGCAAAAATAGACAGAACAACCAGAAAGAAGTTCAGGAGAGACACAGAAGAACTAAACAACACAATCAACCAGCTTGCACTCAGATTTGTACAGAGCATTCAACACAACAACAGCACAACACACATTTGTTTCCAGTGCACGTGGAACATTATCCAGCAAAGAACTTGTGTTAGGCCACAAAGCAAATCTCCATAAGTTTAAAAACATTAAAATATTGCAAAGCATCTTCTCAGACCACAATGCTACAAAACTAGAAATCTAAAGATCAAGGAAACAAAATAGTAACATGGAAACTGAATAACACTCTGCTTAAAAGCTACTTAAAATGAAAATCCAAGAAGAATATGAAAACATTAAATCTAGCAGGAAACTCACAAGAAAGAACACAAAAAGCATGAATTCAAGAAAGAAAGACAAACAGAACAAAGAAGCAGTAACACCCCAAAAACAAATGTAATGACAGCAATTAATCAATATAAATAAGAATATAAATAAGAAAAAAGAAAAGAACCACAT
>NW_006410013.1:19696-20311 GCF_000296735.1 Chrysochloris asiatica | reverse complement strand
GTGCAGGGTCACTATGAGTTGGAACGGACTCCATGGCACATAACAACTACAACAACAATGCTACATATATACATTAACATTTCTGAAGGAGGTGTTCCCATGGCTCTAACCTTTCCTGAAGAATTCTGTGCTCTTCTATACACACTTCATCAAAATGCAGTTTTGGCTTCCTCAAGGGACTCAATTTATGTTATTTAAAAATTTTCTCTGAGTTTGGTGAGCAAAAAGTCCGAAGTGGCAAGATCAGGTCTGTAGGGTGAATGAGATGAGATTTCTCAATGAAATTCTCATATGAATGTCCTTCCTACCCTCAAAGAATGAGTAGGTGTATTGTCCTGAGTGGAAAAAAATATATACTTTTGGAGGAACATTTCTGACCATATCCTCAGCAATGCAATATTCTTAAAATTTCTTGCTAATAAGACTTAGTGATCGTCCTTTGTCCTTTAAGAAAATCTATCAAGATTTTCCAAAATCAGTCGCTATAATCTTCTGAGTGGAGTTTTCTGCCTTGGATTTAACAGGCCCAACAGATCCTCTTGGAAGTCATTGTTTTCCTGGACATTTTATAGGATATGAACTGGATTGTTTATCACAAGGTTAGCAGTTAAAACC
>NW_006410013.1:8255-15536 GCF_000296735.1 Chrysochloris asiatica | reverse complement strand
TTGTCACTCTTTCTTCCTAGTCTGTCTTTGTTTTGTAGCTCATCTGAAACCTTTCCACCATGGGTGACCCTGCTGGTTATTTAAAACACCAGTGGCAATGAGACTAGAGAAACTTTATTAGCATAGTGGATTGTAAACTGGGCTGATAATCACAAGGTCAGCAATTTGAATCCACCAGTAGGATAAAGATAAGGATTTTTGCTTCCATAAATATTTATAGCATTGGAAACTCTATATAGGGTCACTATGGTTCTGAATTGACTCAAAAGCATTCAACTACCACCACCAATGAGAATAAGACAAGTGTATTACTGAAATAACTGGTCTACAGCCATGCACTAATTGCAAAAACATGTTTCAATGTGCTGTGGGTTTTGTTTTTGTTTGTTTGTTTTTAATAAACCCTTCCATTCATGAACTAGGGTACAGGTATGGTCACAGTACAAATCCATCAGATGATCCTTGGAAACCCTGTGTATATTGGCTGTAAGTCTGAACTGACTTAACAACAAGCACATATATGATTAGGATTCCTAGTAGAAATACTTTTGTGTGTGTGTGTGTGTGTGTGTGTGTGTGTGTATCTTTCAAAAGTCTGTGCAATATACACAAAAAGTTCTAGTGTAAGTTTATACAATTAATATTTACTAAATAATTCTGAAAGAAAATTAATTTCACCTTAATATTTGATTTTCTGGTGGGGAACAGTAGGATAAGCATTGAACTACAGGATCAGTTTGAACAGAAGGGTCAGCAGTATAAATTCACCAGCTACTCCTTAGAAACCCTATACAGAGTCTCTATGAGTTTGAACTGACTTGATGACACTTAACAGCAACAACAATGGTGATGTTTCATTTCTCATATTTCTGACATGTTATCAGGAGAAACCAGACCTCGGAGAAGGGCATTAATCTTGATAAAGCTGAGGGTCAGAGCAAAAGAGGAAGACACACAATGAGCTGGATTGGCACAGTGGCAGCATCAAAGGGATCAAGTATAAGAACAATTGTGAGGATGGTACAGTACGAGGCAGTGTTTCATTCTGTTGTACATTGTGTTTTATATGAGTGGAAATCTCTTGATGGTTCTTAACAAGACTAATTGGAAAAATACAATTGATATTTTGGGACGTCAGAGCAAAATAATTGTCTAAAGATATATTTTAATGATTTCTAGGTTTTCTGTATGAGAACAATTGTTAGGGTGGTACAGGACCAGGCAGTATTTCATTCTGTTGTGCATTGGGCTTATTATGAGTGGAAATCACTTGATGGCAAGTAACAAAGCTAGTTGGATAAATATATTTGATATTTTTGGAAGTCAGAGCAAAATACCTGTATAAAGATACATTTTAAAGCTTTCTAGATTTTCTTCCTCATTTAAAATGTTAACAACTTCCTGGACACAATTTTAAGTCTAAAGTAATGAGAATTTAATATTATTATTATAACTTTACATTTTATAACACCCAAAACCAACCAAATAAACAAACAAAACAAATAATCACTACCATTTTTCAATTCCAACCCATAGTGACCCAATTAAGGATTTCAGAGATATAAATCTTTATGTGAGCAGAGAGTCTCAACTTTCGCCTTAGGAAAGGCTGGTGGGTTATAATTGCCAACCTTATTTTCAGTTGTTGCTGTTGTTAGGTGCTGTCCAGTCAGTACCAACTCATAGCGTCCTTGTAGAGGGTTTTCAAAGAGCAGCTGGTGAGTTTGAGTTGTGACCTTGTGGTTCAAACTGGCCTTGTGTTCAAGTGATTTACCCCACTGCTTAAGTACCACACTAATACTCCATCCAGCGTTTATCTTACAGTGCTACCAGTGCTCTTATAAAACATAAACTTCATTAATATGTTTTTAATTCAAAAGTGATTTTATTGCAACATTTTAAAACTCCAGATTTTTAACTTGGAGTAATGTGCAAAGCATTTTTGATGATCCAATATCTTTCATTAAAGTCAACATTGAAGATAAATACAACACATGAAAATAGACAAAGAGGAAGTCATGAAGTCCAGTAATTTTTTTAAGGCAAATTGCTGTTGTTAAATGTTGTGGAGTAGTTTCAGGCTTATAATGACACTACCTAGGGTTATTAAGTGTATATATCTTTATGAGAGCAGGCAGACTGATATTTCTCCTAAAGTATGGCTGGTGACCTAAAACTACAAACTTTGTGGTTCAAAGTTAGATGCTTATACTACAAAGCAACTACACTCAAACCAAAATTATCCACCCTAATATTTCAAACTGGTGTTCTGAAAACATAGTTTGTCTTATCTGATGTATATAAAACTTTTATCATGCTTACAGTCCTTCAGCTAGTAAACCTACAACTAAGTATTAACTAAAACAAAATGAAACAAACCACAGAAAAAAGTTCAAAAGTTTGTATCACTGTACATTTCACCACAATTCAAAAACCTTGACAAATTTCCAGAATAAAGTAATGTCTAAGTGTATAGTTGCATCTCAAAATAAATAAAACAAAAATCCTCATCACTGGACCAATAAACAATATTTTTATCAATGGAGAAAATATTGAAATTGTCAAGGACTTCATCCTTCTTGGATCAACTATCAACTCTCATGGAAGCAGCAGTCAAGAAATCAAACAATGTACTGCATTAGGCAAATCTGCTGCACAAGACCTTTTTAAAGTGTTGAAGAGCAAAGATGTCAGCTTGAGGACTAAGGTGCACTTGACCCAAGGCATGGGATTTTCAATAACTTCGTATGCATGCGAAAGCTGTACAGTGTATAAGGGAGAACATAGAAGAATTAATGTTTTTGAGTTATGGTGTTGTAGGAGAACATTGCAAATGCCATGGGCTGTCAAAAACCAACAGATCTGTATTGGAAGAAGTGCAGCTAGAGTGCTCCTTGGAGGCCAATATGGCCATACTTCATTTCTCATGCTTCGTACATATTATGAGGAGGGACCAGTCGCTGGAAAATGATATCATGTTTGGTAAGGTGGAGGGTCAGAGAAAAAGAGGAAGACCCCCAAGCAAGATGGATTGTTAAAGTGGAGGCATCAATGGGCTTAAGGCAACAATTTTGAGGCTGGCCCAAGATCAGGCAGTGTTTTGGTCTATTGTACATGGGGTTGCTATGAGTCAGTACTGACTCGATGACACCTAACAACAACAAGTGTATAGTATAAATTCCACCACTCATCTGTCATTTTGAATTACTGTAGCATCTTATATAAATATTGCAATTCTAGTAGCTATGCATGCCACTAGTATTTGAAGTACCTACAGTGCCTTGGTAGTGACTGTTTCAGTGGAACTTTTAGACTAAGAGAGATTAGGAAGAACGAGAGGCTCACTACTTCTAATTGTTTAGCCACTGAAAACTTTGTGAATAGCAGTGAAACTTTGTCAGATGCAGTGTCCACAAATGATAATAATATGAATATTTGCAGAACTGCTCAAATATAATGTTATAAGGCCCTTAGGTTGGAAAGTACACAAAATGCAACTGGGAAAGAGCTGCCTCCTCAAAGTAGAATTGACCATAATGATATGAATGGAGTAAAGCTTCCAGTACTTTCATTTGCTGAGGAGGCACAACTCAAAATGAGGAGCAATAATAGTAAACATCCATTAATAATCAGAACATGGAATTTATGAAGCATGAATCTAGAAAATTTGAAGTTGTCAAAACCACAATGGAACCCATAAAGATTGATATCCTAGGCATAGGTGAACTTAATTGGACAGGTTTTAACCATTTTGAATTGTATCGCTTACTCTGCTGGGAATGACAAAATCAAGAAGAATGGCATATCATTCATCATAAAAAACAATATTTCAAGATCTATCTTGAAATACAGAGCTGTCAGTGATAGTATAATACCTATAGGCCTGCATGGAAAACCAGCATTATTCATATCCACACACCAGCCACTAAAGCAGTGATAATGAAGTTAAATAGCTACCAACTTCTTCAGTGAAAAACTTATCAAACATGCAACCAATATATATTAATAATTACTGGATTTTATATTAATAATATTAATAATTAATAACAAAGAGAATGATCAATAGTTGGAAAACATGGCCTTGTTGATAGAAATGATGCTGGAGATCATCTGGTAGAATTTTGTAAGGTTAATGATTTATTCATTGCAAAAACCTTTTTGAAACATCATAAATGGCAATTATCATAGATCTTACGAGGTGGGTAACACAGAAATCAGATCAACTATATCTTTGTGAAGAGACAGAAGAAAATATTAAGATGAAGGTCACAGACCACAACCTTTAGTATGGATGGCATCTCAGTGTAAAGAAAATAAAAAATCATCACAACTGGGTTAATAAATAACATTGTGACAATTGGGAGAAAGATTTAAGTTGTCAAAGGCTTCATTTTTCTTCATTCTACAATAAACACTTAACAAAGCAGCAGACAAACTACTAAATGCATTAGGGAAATCAGCTATTCAAGATTACTGTTTAAAGTGTTCAAGATCAAAGACATCAATTTGAGAACTAAGTTGTGCCTAACCCATGCTATGGTATTGTCAATAGCCTTATGTGTATGGGAAAACTAAACAATTACTACAGAAAACCACAGAATGACGCATTTAATTTGTGGTGTTGGAAAAGAATATTCTAAGTATCATGGATTGCCAGAAGAACAAACAAATCTCTATTGGAAGAAGCACAGCCTAAATGCACATTAGAATGAAGGAGAAAACTTCAACTCTCATACTTCAGATATTTTATCAGGAAGGATCAGTACCTGGAGAAGGGCATTATTCTTGGTAAAGTGGACTGTCGGCTAAAATGAGCAAGTTCCCCAATGAGATGCGTTAGCACAGTGGTAGCAACAATGGTCTCAAACATAACAACTATTGTGAGGATAGTGTAGGACCAGGCAGTGTTTAGGGTTGCTATGAGTCAGAGCTGACTCTGTGGTACCTAACAACAACATTAATTAAGTATATGCAAATTAATGTCATTTTAAGTACTGGTAAGTACAATTTCAACTTACAGTGGTGCTGTATCAGGTTTGCTAGAAGCCATTTTTGGGTTTGAACTGTTGATTTTGGGTTAACAGTCCAGTGTTCATCCTACAGTGTCACACAAGTCCTCTATCACAAAGAGACAAATATATTAAACATGTTAGAAAGATTTAATGATGTGAATAAATGCTATTGATATAATTTTGAAAAAATTATGCAGAAAATTCATCATAGGTATAACCTTTAACATTAAAAAAACTGACTCTCGAATTAGAATAAGTATTCTAACATGTTATTTGTTAAATGTTACATGATTATTTTGGGTGATAGTTTTATTTATTCTATACTTCTCAGAACCACTGACCTTGTGGTCAACAGTCCACTGTATGTTGTTATTGTTAAGTACTGTTTGTCAGTTTCAAGTCAAGGAAACCCTGTCTGTATAGGATTTCTAAGGAATGGCTGGTGGGTATGAAGCCCCAACCTTGTGGTTAGCAGTTCAGTGCTTATCTTACAGCACCACACGAGCACTCCTTAGTATATAATAGCCATGAATTACTTGTTGATGTTTTTGTTAGTGCCAGCCAGTTGGTTCTGACTCATAGCAACCCTATATAGGGTTTCCAAGGAGCAGTTGGTGAGTTTGAACCACCAACCTTGCAGTTCGAACCAACCTTGAGATTGAGTGCTCTCCTATAGTGCTACACCATACTCCCAAAATATAAATTTCAATGTTGAATGATTATTTTGGGTATTAGTTTTATTTTCCAAATTATTTATTTTTAAGATATAACCCTAAAACATCAATTTAAACATCATATAAGGTTTATATTTTAATAAAATACATGTTGTTTTTGAATATTTGCAAATATATAGAAAATTAATAGTAAAATCTATGCTTATGTGATACTATAGGATAAACACTGGCCCATAAAGTTTTTTGAACTTCAAAGTTGGCAGTTCAAACTCACCAGCTGTTCCTCAGAAATTCTATATGGTGTTATGATTTGGAACCAACTCAACAACACTTAACAACAACAACAACAATTTATGAATGTTTGTAAATATACTTCATAGAAAATTTACAGTAAAAACAATATAGCTTATTTTTTTACAAATAAATTGAATATAAATTTACAATTGATAGGACTGACTATTGAAAGAAAAATAAAAATTTCATAAATTATACCTTGTATAAATTTTTTATAGAGTAAAACAAATGACATTAATAAACTCTCATAGTTAAATTTAGTTTTAGGTATATTGTAAGAAAGGTAAAATTTAATATGAGAAAATCTGATTTGTAGAAAACATCCATCATATTGTCAGAGTATAGAGAAATAATTTATGACAATCCTATCAGGTTTTTTTTTTAAATTACCTTTTGTATAAAGACATGATGAGAACTTTGAAAGTTTATGGAAAAACTGAATTGAAAGATATTTGATTTTGTCCATGAACTTTTTGAAGTCCCTTCTGATACCCTAACCCAAATACTCTATGTATTTTATATATTTTCCAAAAGAATAATACATTTTTTTGAAAGAACCCTTTCAAGATCATTTTAATGATATTAGATACTACGTTGTTTTTTATATATTTTTGGAACTCAGACTCTTTATTAGATGTCTTGATGGTTGCACCAGTAGAGGAAGTAAGGCTATTGAGAACTAAAACCTTAGAAATTTTCTCAGCTTACTGTTTATGTAAGCATGGACATAGGCTATATTGATAAACATATACTAATCCAGGAAATTATTTCATAGGAAGATTAATGTATAAGTCTTCTCTTACTTCAGGACAATTAAAATAAATTTCATGACTCATAAAATACAATTCTATAATTCAATATGTAAAATAAATTAGGGATTTATTGTCACAGAACTCTCTAGGTCTGTGCTGGCCAGATTTGATTATTTCCTTAGGGTGTCACAAATGGAAATCCAAATGTTGTTCAAGTAGGACTCTTATCTAGAGACAGCTGGAAGATTAAGCTTACAAATTCATTTATTTTCTTGTAGAAATATTTTCCTGGAAGTTGTAGGCCTAATATTGTTTTCTTCTTTTAGCTGGAAACATCTTCTTGCTTCTAGTATACCCACATTCCTGGTCATTGGGCCCCCTCCATATTGAAATCAGAAGAAGCACTTTGAATCTATAAAATGATAAAAATCTTTCATACATCTCCTTCTGCTACCATCCAGTAAAAAACAATTTGCTTTTTATTGGCTCATAAAGTTATATTGGTGTACTGGCGTGTCAATGGAGGATAAGCATTGTACTGCAAGATCA
>NW_006410013.1:3731-4151 GCF_000296735.1 Chrysochloris asiatica | reverse complement strand
TCACTAGAAAACTAAAGCATCCATAGTGCCTCAGTAACAATAATATAGTATTGGAGTATACAGTATTACCCTGAGTACAACCTATGAACTAAATGTTCTAATATTGTGGAGAGAAAAAGCTAGCTTACTGGAATATTGTAAGAACAGTGAATCACTCAATAAGCCCAAGATTTATAAGAGAACTTGGATCAAGGAAAATAAAATTTAAAAAAGAAAGGCAAATATTTATTGTTCCACAACTAAAAGCAGTTCTGATAGCACCACACCCTATCGAAGAGGGATCAAGGCAAACAATGCCAACATAAACCAACAAACAGAACATTTGCTGGCCAGGTAATCTACTTTGCCAGAATGAACTGAAAGAAAAACTGAAGTAAATAGAAACCCTGAAAGACCACGTGTTGTTGTTCTAAGAGCCTA
>NW_006410013.1:0-815 GCF_000296735.1 Chrysochloris asiatica | reverse complement strand
AAGAATTCTACCAACTTCTTCAATCTGAAAATGATCACACAAGCAATCAAGATGTAGCCATCATTACTGGTGATTGGAATGCAAAAGTTGGGAACAAAGAGGAAAAATCAGTAGTTGGGAAATATGACCTTGGTGATAAAAACAATGTTGGAGATCGCATGATAGAATTCTGCAAAATTAATGATTGGTTCATTTCAAATACCTTCTTTAGACAGCAAAAGAGACAATTATACACATGGTTCTCACCAGATGAAATACACAAAAATCAAATGGACTACATCTGTAGAAAGAAACAATGGAAAAGCTCTATATCATCAGTCAAAACAAGGCCAAGGATAGACTTTGGAACAGACCATCAATTGCTCATATGCAAATTCAAATTGAAGCTGAAGAAAATGAAAACAAATCCACAAGAGCCAAAATATGACCTTTAATATGTCCTACCTGAATTTAGAGATCAACTGAAAAAGAGATTTGGTACATTAAACACTAAAGACTGAAGACCAGAAGAGTTGTGGAGTGACATTAAGAATATCATATCTTCATGTATGACATTCTTGATGTCATTGAGAAGACAAGAAAGAAGGAAAAGATCAAAATGGATGTCAGAAGAGCTGCTGAAACTTGTTCTCCAGTGTAGAGATACTAAAGAAAATGGAAGAAATTACAAGGTAAAAGAGCTGAACAGAAAATTTCAGAAATTGGCTCAAGAAGACAAACTCAAATATTACAACAAAATGTGCAAAAATCTGGAGTCAGAAAACCAAAAAGAAAAACACTCTCAGCATTTTTCAAGCTAGGGGAACTGGGAAAAA
>NW_006410012.1:18273-18784 GCF_000296735.1 Chrysochloris asiatica | reverse complement strand
GGAAATGCCAGTGAAGGAATTCAGAAAAATGATTATACGATATATCAAAACACTATACAATGGAGTTGAGAAAAATAAGGAAGAAGTCAGGAAAGCGCTACAGGAACAATCAAATAAGATACATACAGCATTGGAAACAATTCAAAACCTGTAGAAAGAGGTCCAAATGATTAATAATAGAATATCAGAAATGGACAATACACTGAAAGGGCAAAGGAGTAGAAATGAAGAGACAGAATCCAGAACTAGTGAGCTAGAAGATAAATCTCTCAACACTACTAAGATAGAAGAACAAACACAAAAAAGGATTAAAAAAATCAGAAGCAGGCCTAAGATTCATGTTGGATAACATGAAAAGGAATAACATAAGAATTATTGGCATTCCAGAACAGACACAATCACACAAGTCCACAGAGGAGATAGTTGAAGCACTTCTGGAAGAAAAATTTCCTAACATCATGAAAAGTGAAAAGATAAGCATTCAAGAAGCTCAACGAACCCCAGGATGGAT
>NW_006410012.1:15701-16925 GCF_000296735.1 Chrysochloris asiatica | reverse complement strand
TAAGATTCAGTAATGAATAACTATTATCATGACTAATCGTGACAGTCACAATTGTAAAGGTAGAAGTTTTGTAACAAAAAAAGGGGAGTGGCTCATCTTACAGTCCAGAAACAGAGGACCCTAGAACCATCAAGAGAGGAATGCATAAAGCAGAATGCAGGAGCTTATCCAGAGAAGCAGCAGCGCCAGAGATGGAGGCAGGGATGGGGGCATGGAGAGGGGGAGCAGCTGAGGACTCTAGATTCATGAACTAAAAAGAGAAGGACTAAAAGCTAGTGGCCAGGAGCTGACTTACAGAATGTGCCCTTTGGAGATGTAAATTATTATACATGCCTGAGTGGTTTTTTTTGTGTGTGTGTTTTTTCAAAAGCTAAAGTGGACCGAGAGAAATACTGTTAACTGATGGTACATGGTGGGGATTATAATCAATGTAATGAAACAAGGTATAAGATTTGTTGAATATAAAACTGATGATATGCCCTGTAAACTTTCACTCAATCCACAATAAAAACCTTACATTAAAAAATAAATAAGAGTAATAAATAAGCAGACTCAGAAAATGTTTCTGAGGAAGAGACGGTAATTGAACTAACTGAAAAAGAATTCAGAAAGTGATCTATAGGTACCTTCAAAGTACTAGCAGAAAGATGGAAGAAATCAAGGAAAAAACAGGGGGAAAATGTTTGGAAGAATTCAGGAAAACACTATAAGAACAAACAGAGTAAATATATAAAAACTGCAATCAGAAATTTAGAAGATTAATATTAATACTAAAATTTCAGAAATGGACAATACATAAAAAGGGCAAAGGAGTAGATTTGAAGCAATGGAAGCCTGAATTACTGAGCTTGAAGATAAATTGCTCAATAATAGTATGTTAGAAGAAAAATTAGAAAAAAATACTGAGAAAGTCTGAGAGTTATGTCGGACACCATGAAAAGGAATAATTGCATACACGCTATCGAAATTCCAGAACAAGAAGAGACAATAAAAAGCACACATAAAATCGTTGGAGAGTTACTGGAAGACAACTTCCCTAACGTCATGAAAGACAAGAAGATAAGCATACAAGACAGTGAGTGAACCCCAAACAGGATAGATCCCAAAGAAAAATCACCAAGACATATCATAATCAAACTTTCTAAAACCAAAGACAAGGAAAGAATCCTGAAAGTAGATTGGGAAAAACGAAAATTCACCTACAAAGGAGAACCAATAAACCAC
>NW_006410012.1:11662-12168 GCF_000296735.1 Chrysochloris asiatica | reverse complement strand
GCTCAGCATTTCTCAAGCTGGGGGAACTGAAGAAAAGATTAAAGCCTCCACTTTCGTTATTGAAAGATTCTCTGGACAAATTATTGAATGATGCAGAAAGCATCAAGAGAAGATGGAAGCCCCTCAGAACAAACCCCCTTCCAAGACTAAGACTCAATGGGAATATACGCTCTGATTAGTGACCACGTTCGTCACCGATAAGGGGTAGTGAGGGAAAAACAGCAATGGAACTGCGAGCTAAGCCCTACAATGTTCAAAAGACTCCTGTGAACCTGGGGGAGACCTGGTTGGCCAGAAGTGTGGCAAGACCTGGGGACTCTTGGGCCCAGAGTCCGTGACATAGCCACAGAGGACTAGAGTGGAGTGAAGTGTCCAGCTGATAAGAAGAGAGGGATGATGCACAAGAACACCCACACTTGCAAATAATACCCACTTGACCTGGCTTCAATTACTAGATGATCAGAGCTCAACTAGAAGAAGAAGAGGCAAAAAAGAATAATCTGATA
>NW_006410012.1:4138-11043 GCF_000296735.1 Chrysochloris asiatica | reverse complement strand
AGAGAGAAGATGGAAGTAATACACAGAGTCACTGTACCAAAAGGAAATGGTTGATGTTCAACCATTTCAAGAAGTAGCATATGATCAAGAGCCAATGATACTGAAGGAGGAAGTCTAAGATGTATTGAAGGAATTGGCAAAGAACAAGGCACCAGGAAGTGATGGAATAAAAATTTAAATATTTCAAGAAAGTGAGGCAGCACAGGAGGCACTCACTCATCTATGCCAAGGAATTTGGAAGACAACTATCTGGCCGACTGATTGGAAGAGATCCATATTTACGCCCATTCCAAAGAGAGGTAACCCAATGGAATGTGGATATCATCGCACAATATCTTTGATATCCCACACAAGTAAAGTTTTACTAAAGGTAATACAGAAACAGCTACATTCATACATTGACAGAGAACTTCCAGAGGTTCAAGCCGGATTCAGAAGAGGCCGTGGAATGAGGAATATCATTGCTGATATCCAGTGGATCTTGGCTGAAAGAGAATATCAGAAAGATACCTACCAGTGTTTTATTGACTATGCAAAGACTTTCAATTGTGTGAGTCTTGACAAGCTATGGACAACATTATGAAGTGTGAATACTCTGTAACATTTAACTGTGCTCATGAGGAATCTGTACCTGGACCGTAGTTGTTCAAACAGAACATGGTAACACTTAATGGTTTAAAATTAAAAAAGGTGTGTGACAAGGCTGTATTCTTTCATCATACTTATTCAACCTGGATTCTGAGCAAATTATATGAGAAGCTGGATTATATGAAGAAAAAAATGGCATCAGGATTGGAGGAAGACTCATTAATAACCTGTGATATGCAGAGGATACAACCTTGTTTGCTGAATGTGAAGAGGACTTAAAACATTTACTGATAAAGATCAAAGAGCACAGCCTTCAGTATGGATTATATCTTAATGTAAAGAAGACAAAAATCCTCACCACTGGCCCAATAAGCAATATTCTTATCAACAGAGAAAAGATTGAAGTTGTCAAGGACTTCATTCTTCTTGGATCAACTATCAACACTCACGGAAGCAGCAGTCATGAAATCAAACATATTGCATTAGGCAGATCTGCTGCACAAGACCTTTTTAAAGTGTTGTAGAGCAAAGATGTCAGCTTGAGGACTAAGGTGTGCCTGACACAAACCATGGTATTTTCAAAACCTCATATGCATGCGAAAGCTGGACAGTGAATCAGGAAGACCGCAGAATAATTCATGCTTTTGAGTTACGCCGTTGAAAGAGAATATTGAAAGTGCCATGAGCTGCCAAAAGAACCAATAGATCCGTGTTGGAAAAAGTGCAGCCAGAGTGCTCCTTGGAGGCCAGGATGGCCAAACTTCATCTCTCATACTTCAGATGTATTGTCAGGAGGCAGCAGTCACTGGAGAAGGATATCATGTTTGGTAAGGTAGAGGGTCAGAGAAAAAGAGGAAGACCCCCAATGAGATGGATTGGCCAAGTGGCAGCATCGATGGACTCAAGAGAGGCAACAGTAGTGAGGTTGGCCCAGGATCGGGCAGTGTTTCTTTCTGCTATGTATAAGGTCGATATGGGTTGGTACTGACTCCATGGCACCTAACAACAACAAACCTCAAAGTAAATGAATACATCTCACAACAAAATAAAAAAGACAAATATCATAAAGATTCAGTAAACATTAACACAGTAGAAATGAAGAAAACCCTAAACAAATTAACTCAGCACAGAAAATTATGTGGAGCAAAGAAAACAGTAAACACCACCAAAAAAAAAACAAAACAACACAGCAAAATGAAAGCAATCAATGCATACCTATCAATAATTACACTGAATTTCAGTGGATTAAATGTACCAATCAAGAGACAGATAGTAACAGAATGGATTAGAAAACAGAATCTTTCAATACACTGTATACAATAGAAACATTTTTCATACAAAGTCAGAAATAGACTAAAAATCAAAAGATGGGGAAAAATTTTTTTAATATATATATTAAGCTAATGGTTCTCAAAACTGAACAGGAGTGGCTATATTAATCTCTAATAAAACAGATTTTAAAGAAAAGCCAATGTAAGAGAGAAAGGACATTACATCATGATTAAGGTATCAATTGAATAAGAGGACATAGCTATGATAAATATTTATGTCCTTAATGAAACAGCCTCAAAATATATAAATCAAACTCTAATAGAGCTGAACAAAAAAAACAGACAACTTTACAATTATAATAGGCATTTTAATACACCGCTTTTGATGACTGGACAGAACAATTAGAAAGAAACTCAACAAAGACATAGAACTAACTACAACCAACTTGATCTCATAGACATATATAGAGTGCTCGACCCACCAACGACACAATTTAAATTCTTTTCCAGTGCACATGGAACATTCTGCAGAGAAGACCATATGTTAGGCCACAAGCAAACCTCAATAAATTTTAAAACATTAAAATACTATGAAAAAAATTCAAATGCCTAGGAAAATAGATAATTTTCCAGAACTATATATTATTGACTCAAAAAGTTGAAATCAGTTGAATTTTTTTTTTCAATCAAAGCCTTTTTTAAACCTTCCTCCTTCAAGCAGCCTGCAACTACAGCTGTGCCTCTCCCTAGATACGGGAGCAGCCAGGACGACGTGGGCATCATCACCCTTACAGATACAGTCCCATCAGGCCACACTATATACCAGTGAAAAGCCAACCTGAGATTCGCCATGCTGGGCCGCCAATGTGTGTTTCTAGGCTCCGCTCAGGATCTAGGCAAAAAGGTGCATAGGGCCCGCTCTCGAACCAGCGCTCAAGCTTGAAATAATTGGAATCAGAAGGTTGCACCCCCTTGTTCTACAGCCGGACACGCAAAGCGGGGTGCCACTACGTGATAAGGCGTCCACGTGTGGTTTTTCTTCTCTTCTCCACAGGAAAGGGTGCAAAGCGGAGGAGGCAACCTTCAGTGGTGTGTTGGTTTGATTTAAGCCTTTGGCTGTGGTCTGCTGATACATTACAATACTTCTGGGAACGCCCTCTTTCCAGGCTCCCTGTGGGAATAAACGTATTTTCAAAAATGAAAACACTGAATAGGATGCGGAGCTGAAAGGTTGAGGTGGAACTCAGTGGGTGGGCGAGGCCAGTTGTCAGGTCAGGATGGTGTCGTCCACCTGCTCCGTGGAGTCCGCCTGACTGGCCAGCTTCCTCAGTGACCTACGGTGGCACTCACTCAGCACCTCTAAACTGGCCACATCCAGGATCTTGGAGAGGGACTCAAACACCTTTTCCGCCCTGCCTAGTCTTGAGGAAGTTGACATTTGCCTGGTCACTGTAGTTTTTTTTATCCCTGGTATTGTCAAGGAGTTCACTCAGAATCACAGATGAATGGAATAAGTTGAGAGAAGAAAGCTTAGTTTAAAAAAAAAAAAATCTCTGGACTTACTCTTTTTTTATCAGCGAGGTTGGTTTTTAAAAGGATTCCTGTTTCTTTACCTTTTTTCCTTTGTATTTAAATTTTTTTCAAGTTAGCTAAATATAAATTTTGTATCCTTTTTAAAATTTGACATTCTGTTATCAGTATCTTCCCAAAGGGATTAAAATCTTTTATGATCATATTAATAACTCATTGAATCTCATTAATATGCTAACAATGGATTTATATAAGTGAAAACTTTGTATCTATTAAAATCACCACCCTATTGAAATTCTTTATCCGTAGTATCATCTTTTGTTTTCAGATTTTTCTCCATTTGAGTCACAATGTATGAATTTTTGAAGAACACTTGAAATGCTGCCATATCACTTTACAGAGTTTACCACCCACACTTACAGCAAAAATATGTGTGTCTTCCTCTGATGTGTACTCTCAACATTTGAACAATATCATTCTAAGAATCTTGGGCTGATGTCTTAGATGAATACAGTATCTCAATAACATTTAAATGTCTATAATGCCCAATGTCAACCTTCCACATACATATTAGTTATTTTGCATTTCATTTGTTTTAGATTTTTTTTTCTGTTTACTAGCCCATTTACCTACTAACGTGGTCTTTTGATCATTATCCATTTAAAGGATCTCTCACAGAACAAGAACTGAGTTCTTGCTTTGTAATATGTATTAAGTACATATTTGTCCAGTTTTCATTTAAATGTTTTACATGCTATTTCCTGAACATACATTTTTGTGTCATAAAATCCTTCAAGATTTTCTCCATTCTCTTCAAATTTATCCATTTTTTCCTATAGATATCAGATATTCAATATTACTTTCTTATGGTTTTATGATTTTTTTTTTTTAAGATGTATAGTTGTTGTTAAATGCTGTCGAGTTAGTTCTGACCCATAGCGACCCTGTACAGGGTTTCCAAGGCTGTAAATCTTTATGGGAGCAGAAAGCCTCATCTTTCTCCCGCGGAGTGGCTGGTAGTTTCGAACTGCTGACCTTAAGTTTCTCAGCCCGATTCGTAACCACTACGCTACCAGAAGGATATATAGTATATGTTTTTAAAGGAGTCTTGGTGTGATGCTCAATGATAAACACTAACCTCAAAGATAGAAGTTCAAATCCACCAGCCACTCTTCGAAAACCCTATACAGGGTCACTATGAGTCGGAACCCACTCAATGGCACTTAACAACAACAACAACTATAAAATTATGCATTTCTGAAAATTCAATACATAAAAATATTTTAAAAAATAAATATCTCCACTCCCTTTGTCTCAAAACTCTTCCTTTCTCCCTGCTGTTGAGTCAATTCTGACTCACAATGACTCTAGGGTTTGTGAGTCTATAAATCTTTGCAGGAGCAGAAAGCCTCAGCTTTCTCCACTGGAGTAGCTGGGGGGTTTGAATTGCTGACTTTGTGGTTAGCAGTCTGGTGCTTGTCCTACACCACCACCAGAACTCCTATCTCACAACTACTGAGTGGAAATTCAGGAAAATTTTAATATTAGGAAATCTAGTTATAAAATTATACCAATTAACCAAGTAGAATAAATCATATGATATAGAGGTTCCCAGAAGACACTTAATAAAATTCAACAGTAGTATCTAGTATTTTAAAAGAATTTAACAAACTAGATTTGGAAAGATGTTTGTTTTTTTTTAACATGATGAAGTATGTCTAACTCTTATCAGACATAGTATACACATTTTTATGAGACACATTCTCCACTAAAATCAAGAAAAAAATGACAAAGATACCTATCATTATCCCAACAATGTATTGTTGTCGTTAAGTGCCATCAAGTCAATTCCAACTCATAGTGACACTGTATAGGGTTTTTGAGGAGCAGTCTTGAAATTCAAACTGACCTTTGCAGTCCAGTGTTTATCCTACAGCATCATACCAGGACTCCAACAATGTATTACTCTTCTAGAAATTTTACTGCTAGACTATTGCTAATGTATAAGTATATAAGTTTAACTACTTAAAAGAAGACAAACCCATAATAATTTATAGACCAGACAAGTCACTAGAAAATCTACAGAAGTGACTTAAAAATGTTAGAGCTGAAGACTTTGATAAGGTAGACTGATAGAAGTTATTATTAAAAACCAGTAACTTTCCTCAGTATATACTAGTTATATGATGGCACTTGTAGAAGAAATGCACGAAAGAACTTTTACCATTCGTGTTACCTATACATGGAGAAATCTTGCCAGCTTCAAAAACAATACTAAAGTGCATTGTATTCTTTCAACTATTAGCATATAAGCACTGTTAAAAACCATCACTGTTGAGTTAGTGAAATCTTCCCCAAATCCTCTATTCTGTCTGCATTTATACATAACTCAGTGTGCTTACCGTGAAGCTTTGCCTCTTAGCTCCAAGCCATCCTTCTGTTTTCTGTTGTGAGATGCTGGTGCTAGGTCTCTCCAAATCACATTTCTGTTTTGTTAACATTCTGCCAAAAGGGTACAAAAGAGAGTCTGCAAGAGGAAAAAGGGAACTTGTTCCTTCTTGTCTGCCAGTTGACCCTAACCAAATTGTCCAGCAGTTTCCCTCCTCCCTAACAGAGGTTAAGGGATGGTAACTATTTTCTATACTCCCAGAAATAGCTTTGTTATGAGCCCACAGAGGTGCTAACTGCAGCCCAACATCTCAGTCGCAGCTCTGTGGGAGCCTTCCACCAATCTTTTGAAGTGCCAGAGCACCTATGAAATGTTTCATCTTCAAACTTCCCAATCCCAACTCCACAGGGTCACCTGTAGAAGCTCCTAAAGCAACAGAATAGCCAGGCAGCATTCACTCCTCTGGCATCTGGGCCTTACCTCTGCAGGATCCCTCCACTGACCTACTGGGTTCTGAAGGAACCAGATTCCTTTCTCTTCCAGCCCTACAGGGGAGAGCTGCTTCCTGCAATTACTATACCTATGCTACCTCAGGTCTCCAACACCCACTTAGCCACTTTCTTACACTAAAGTATCTCTTTAGAAATAAAATGTATTGATACTGACTGATGCAAGATTTAGACATCAGAATCAGTCTAAGGAAACAGACCTTCAAAAGATGGGATTTTGGAAAAAAACAGCTTCATAATAAATTGTCATGGAATGAATTGTGCCTTCTTAAAATACATGTCAACTTGGCTATAATTCTCAGTATTATATAATTATCCTCCATTTTGTGATAGGCTGCAACTATCCCATGTGTTGTAAAATCTGACATCTGTAAGCCAATGAGGCAAGATCAAGGGCAGCCATGTTAATGAGACGTGATTAGGTTGTATCTTGACTCAATTTCTTTTGAAACATAAAATAGATTGACCAACCAACCAGAGATCAGAGGAACCTCAATACCACCAAAAAGGAAAGCCAGGAGTAGAACACATCCTTTAGACCAGGGGTGGGGAACCTTTTTTATGCCAAAATTGATAACATCCATATAAAATTATCACCTTAAAAATTAGACTATATTT
>NW_006410012.1:1831-3805 GCF_000296735.1 Chrysochloris asiatica | reverse complement strand
CAAGACACATGGCAATCTCCAAGGAACACCAGGCCTTCAGATGTTGAAAGAAATCAAGAACCTTCCATCAGAGCAGACAGAGGGAGAAAGCTTTCTTCTACAGGGTGCAGTCTGAATTCAGACTTCTAGCCTCCTACATTGCAAGAGAATAAATTTGTTGGTTAAGGTCATCTACTGAGGCATTGCAGCATTAGATAACTAAAACCAAATTTCACAAAAAACATTAAGTATCTATAGGAGTAGTGTCTTAAGCTTGTTAGAGTGAATATTCCCCAAAATTCTTTCCTCCATAAAAGTAATGAGGGAAAGTGTCAAAATCAACTTTTTCAGAACTCTGGAAATTAAAGACTTGCAACAATTCAGAAAACATGTATTCAAGAAAATTGGCTGAAGCTGGGTAAGAATGTAGACTATTGGGTGTTTTTAAGTTGCCCTGTTACCTTCTCCCTTGCTCCAGCTCCATGGTAGCCTTAAATAGCAACAGCCCACCACTACCAATTGCTCTGACCCTGGATACTATAGAAGATGTTGGGTAGAATGGGAGAAAAATATAGAACAAAACTCAAATTCATAAAAGGTCAGTGGTTCAAACTCACTAGCTGCTCCTCAGAAACCCTATACAGGATCACCGTGAGTCAGAACGATTTCTGTGGCACTTAAGAACAACAATGTACCCCTGAAACTATGACCCTAACATACTGTATTAATTTGGAACTCCAGCCACTCTGGAGGTCACCTTGCAGCCAAATAATGTTGTTAAGTGCTATAGAGTCGTTTCTGACTCATACCCACCCTGTGTAGGGTTTCCAAGGAGCAGCTGGTGAGTTGACAGGCTTATCAATACACAGTATCACTCGTGATGAATGTGCTCCCTTAAACAATCAACTATACAAGATCAAATGGTCAACATTTACTCAAAGGCAAGGATGTGCAAAAAAGAGGCATCAATGGAAACAGAATAAACATTGTGAAAATCATAACTAATGTGTCATGGAATCATTTGTATTTTGCTGCATAAACTTACCTAAAACACAATAAAGTCATTGTTTAAAGATATCTTTAAAAAACCAACAGCCAACATTCCAAGTGAATAGAGCAGTAAGCTAGCAGCTAATGGAATCCCTGGGTGGAATAAATGGTAAGTATTTTACTACAAACCAAAATGTTGGTGATTCAAAACCACCCAGGTGTACCTTTGAAAAGCTTGGCAAGCTACTTCTGAAAAAAATCTCAGCCTTGAAACCCCTACAGAGTATAGTTGTTGTTGTTGTTAGGTACTGTTGAGTCAGTTACATCTCATAGCAACCCGGCACAGAGTTTCTGAGAAGCGGGTGGTGAGCTCGAACCACCGACCTTGCAGTTCAAACCAGCCTTCCAGTCCAGTGCCACACACCCTGAGTCAGAATCAACTCAGCAGCAATTAGTTTGGGGTTTTTGTTTTTGCTATTGCTGTATTTGTTTTTTTAGTAACCACTTGTTAAATGCAGTAAATGAGGCTGAAGCTCTTTTAAAGCTCTGGTCTCCAAAAATTGTCATTATTTTGCATGTCTGGCAGTTCCCTGGAAAACTCTATTTGCCCTAACTCCGAACAGCCTTTTCCCTGGAGGCAAAATGATTAAGCATTAAGAGATTCTCACATAAACAGAAACTGAGAGCCTCCTTTGCTAGCACAGCTTTCCAACAAAACAATAAGAAAGGAAGTCAATCAGGCTGAAAGAAAAGGACAATGAACAGTAACTAAAATTCACAGGAAAAAATGAAGAGCACTAGTAAGGGTGGGGGTGGGGATGGTGGGGGGGAGTGGTTGTGTGCCCTTGAGTTGGTTTCTATCAGACTGATGCTGTATGGGGCTTCCAAGGCTATAAATCTTTATGGGAGCAGAAAGCCTCATGTTTCTCCTGTGGAGCAACTGGTAGATTCAAAGTGCTGACCTCGTGGTTAGCAGCCCAACTTGTAACTCACTACAATTCCGGG
>NW_006410012.1:0-464 GCF_000296735.1 Chrysochloris asiatica | reverse complement strand
TGGACCTGCCCATTGGTTGGCTGAAAGCTGAACAACAAAGGAATTTAAATGATATACCTGAAATTATTTAACTCAAAGAAGGCAAAAGGAAGAACAGAGGAACAAAGAAGCAATAAAACATATAGAAAATAAATAGAAAAATAACAGACATAAATTCTAGTTTATTAGTAATTAAATTTATAGTTAATTGGATTAAACTCTCCAAAGAAATGGCAGAAATTGGCAAGACGGAGTTTTAAAAAATGTTGCAATATGGGCAGAATGGATTTTTTTAAATAATCCAACTAAATGCTGTATACAAAAGATACACTTGAGATTCAGAGATATAAATAGGTTCAAAGTAAAGGAATTCCCATTCCTTTACTTTATATGTCGTATAGACAGTAATCCCCCCAAAAGTTGGAGTGGCTATACAAATATTAGATAAGATAGACTTTATTCCAAACATTGTTACTAGAGACAAA
>NW_006410011.1:26274-27056 GCF_000296735.1 Chrysochloris asiatica | reverse complement strand
GCTCCCCTTAAAGTCTTAGCTATTGTTTGACTGATAATAGAGTCACTAGGGTGAGAGGCAGACAACTTCTGAAATTTGAGGCACTGAAAATCTAATGTATAGTAGTGAAACAGTATCAGATGTAGTGTTGGAAAATGAAAACTATGAATTGTTGTTGTTGGTAAGTGCCATTGAGTCAGTTCCAACTTATAGTGTCCCTGTATAGTGTTTCCAAAGAGCAGTTGGTGAGTTTAAACTACTGACCTTACCACCGTTCAAACCAATCTTGTAGTCCAGTGCATTATTCTGCACAGGACACCAGGATGTTGTCAGATATACTGCCAGAAGATGAGCTCCTTAGGTTGGAAGGCACTCAAAATAGGGTGGGGTAAAGTCTATCTCCTCAGACTAGAGTAGACCATGATGGTTTGAATGGAGCAAAGCTTTCAGGACCTTCATTTGCTGATGGGACACAACTCAAAATGAGTAGAAATAGCTGTAAACTTCCATTAATAAGTGGAGCATGAAATGAAAATTAATCTTGGAAAACTGTAAGTTGTCAAACATGAAATGGAATGCAGAAAGATTGATATCCTAGTTATTAGTGAACTGAAATGGAGTGGTATTAGCCATTGTGAATCTGATAAAGTTTTACTATGCTAGGAATGAGAAATTCAAGAGGAATAGCATAGTAATCATCAATAAAAAGAACATTTCAAGCTCTACCTTGAAGTACAATGCTATCTGTGATAGGATAATATCCATATGCCTACAAGGAAGATCAGTTAATACTATTATTATTC
>NW_006410011.1:25489-26174 GCF_000296735.1 Chrysochloris asiatica | reverse complement strand
GAACATTTCAAGCTCTACCTTGAAGTACAATGCTATCTGTGATAGGATAATATCCATATGCCTACAAGGAAGATCAGTTAATACTATTATTATTCCAAAATTTCTCAATTTCTCAACCACTAAAGCCAGTGATGGTGAAATTGAAAAATTCTATAACTTCTTCAGTCTGAAACTGATCAAACATGCAATTGAGATATAGTGATAATTACTAATGATTGGAATGCAAAGGTTGGACACAAAAAGGAAATATCAGTAGTTGGAAAATATGGCTTTGGCGGTAGAAATGATGCTGGAAATTGCATGATAGAATTTTGTAAGACCAATGGCTTCATTACAAATATTTTTAAAAACAACATAAAAGATGACTATATATGTGGATCTCACTAGAAGGAATACACAGAAATCAAACTGACTATATATATCTGTGAGAAGAGAAAAAGCTCCATATCATCAGCTAAAACAAATACAGAGGCAGACTATGAAATATACCATAAATTGCTCATATGGACTCCAGAAGGACCTTGCTGAATGTAGAGAATACCAGAGAGCTGTTTACTTGTGCTTTATTAACTATGCAAAGGTTTTTGACGGTATGGATCATGACAAGCTATGGCTAACATTGCAAAGAATAGGTATTACAGAACACTTGATTGTGCTTATGAGGCACCTATACATAGACCATGAA
>NW_006410011.1:21099-24991 GCF_000296735.1 Chrysochloris asiatica | reverse complement strand
AGTTCAAAATACCAACAGAGAGGAAAGGAATCTTCACATCAAGGATCATTCCTATACCCTCTGTACACACGGTTGATAGAGACGGGAACACCTACTATGTAAAATGGTTGGGGGTGGGGAGCAATCTTAAAGGCACAAAGTTTTCAAGAGGGAGTTTAATTTCAGATTGTGCAGGGTAAGGTAGAATCCCCACTGAATAGTTTTCATCTTATGCAGACAGGTCTGGTGAAAGGAGATGGGGATAAGATTGTTATGATTCAACAGTGAGTAATTGTTAGCATGACTGATTGCAACTGTCACAACTGTAAAGGTAGAAATTTTGTCACAAAAAAAGGGGAGTAGTTAATTTTACAGTCCAGAAACAGAGAACCCTAGGACCATCAAGGGAGAAGAGCACAAGTGGAATGTGGGACCCTATCCAGAGAAGCAGTGACACCAGAGATGGAGGCAGAGATGATGCCATGGTGACATAGAGCAGCAGAGGACTCTAGACTCATAGAAAGAGAAAGGCCGTGTGCTGGCAGCCAGGAGGCAGGTTTGCAGAATGTGCCCTTTAGTTGTTTAAAGTATTATACATTCCTGAGTGGCTTTATGTACATTCAAAATCGAAAAACAAAAAACCAGAGGGAATAGAAGCAAAAACTGTTGAATGATGATACACTGAGGGAATTTTAATCATTGCAATGAAATGAAATACCATAGGATGTGTGTAAAATCGATGTTCTCCTATGTAAATTATCCCTCAATTTACAATAAAAACTTTTAAAGAAGATCAAACACCAGCCTTCAGTATGGATTACCCCTCAACGTAAAGGAAACAGAAATCCACACCAATGAAGCAATAAACAGCATCATGATAAATGGAGAAAATATTGAAGTTGGCAAAGACTTAATTTTGCTTAGATCCACAATCAACACTCATAGAAGGAGAAGTCGAGAAATCAAATAGCATATTGTAATAGGCAAATCTGTTTCACAAGAACTTGTTAAGTGTTCAAGAACAAAGATATCAATTTGAGGACTAAGGCACGCCTGATACAAACCATGGTATTTTCAGTCGCCTCATATGCATATGAAATTTGGACAATGAATAAGGAACACTGTACAAGAGTTGATGTACTTGTGTTATGGTGTTAGAGAAGAATATTGAAAGTACCTTGGACTGTCAGAAGAGCAAACAAATTTGTGTTGGAAGAAATACAGCCTTGTATGTTTTCTGTTAAGAAGTTAGTTTTATTGGTTCTCCTTTGTAGGTAACTTTTCATATTTTCTGAGCTGCTGTTAGGATTCTTTCCTTGTCTTTGGTTTTGGAGAATTTTATTATAATATAACTTGGTAATTTTTGTTCAGGGTCTATCTTGCTGGGTCTGATTCAGCTTCTTGAATTCATAGATTCTTGTCTTTCATGATGTTAGGGAAGTTTTTTTCCAAGAACTCCTTGACAACTTTCTCTCTCTCGCTCTCTCTTTTTCCTCCTTTCTTGTTCTGGAATTCTGCATACAAGTTATTCTTCTTGATGAAGTCCCACGTAATTCTTAAGCTTTCCTTGTATTTTTATTTTGTTGTTGTTGTTGTAGTTCTTTTTTTCTGGTTGTTCCTCTAACAGATTAGTATTGAGAGATTTCTCTTTTTATCTCATTTATTCGGGCTTCCGTTGATTCAATTCTACTTCTTTGTACTTAACAATATATTAGCTATTTCTGAAATCTTAGTATCAGTCTTCTGCATTTCTACTTGCTTTTTGTATGGTTTCTAATTTTTATTTATTTTGTGTACTTGTTCTTATAGAGTTTTCCTGAATTCTTATCAAACTTCCTCTGTGCTTTCTTTGCTTTTGTCTATAGATTTCTTAATCTTTCTCAATTAATTAAAGGGACCCAAATATCATTCTTTCAAATTCCTTATCAGGTAGTTCAAATACTATTTCTTTCTGAGAAACTTTTTTTGTTTCTTTATTCTGGTCATTTGTTTGAGCCACACACTTTGTTGCTTCTTTGTGTGAACTGAAATTATCTGTTGTCTCTGAGACATTGTGGTGGTGTTGTATTTGTATTTAATTGACGATTGTTTGTTGCTGTGTTGTTAGGCACTTGTCATCTGTTTCCTGCTGGGTGTGATAGACAATGGAAGTGTTTGCACAGTTCTCTGTTAGTTGTTCATGTAGTGCAATTCATGTTGGGATTGGTTAGTGTTGGTTATTGTCTTACACTGATCACATGCTATAGGAGCAGGCAATGGTACTAGAATGAACACAGTTGCTTTCTCCCATCATGTGGGACAATGAAAACAAAACAAACAAACAACAGCACAAAAGAAAGTAATAAGGAATAAAAACAACAAAAAAGGAGCAACAATAAAAAATAATTTAATAACTGAAAATAAAAACAATAGAAGGGAAAAAAAGAAAGAAAAAACACAATAAACAAAATTAGAGAGTTGGGGGAAGAGAAAAGAAAATTGTTAAGAAAAAATTTAAGAATAAAAATGAAAAGAGAAATAAGAACAGAAAGAAAAAGGAAAGCAGAGAAGGAAAGGATAAAAACAAGGGGAGGGAGAGAAAAGGGGGGAAACCCCTCAAATAAAAGAAAACACTGGACAGAGGAAGGACCCAGGGAGGAGAAAATTGTGAGGGACACAGCACCTGGTATGGATTGGCATCCTCTGTAGTCAGGGAGCTCACAGGGTGGGAGGTGCAGAGGGGTAAGGAAGTGGAATGCCTGGTCCTAAATGGAGTTCCTGCCAGCCTAGATGTTATTTAGGGTCAGGACATGTGATCCAGAGTAGTTTGTGCAGGCTAGGAGGGTGACTGAGGTCAAGGTTCTTATCCCCGGAAGGAACTCTTTCAGATCCAGAGGGAAGCTAAGGGCAGGACAGTTGGTTAAGGAAGAAGCTGCTGTTTGCCCAGGGTAGATGGGGGCCCTGGTATGGTGTGTTCTGCTGGTCTGATGAGGTGTAGTTTACGTGCCTCCAGAAATAAGGGTGATGCACCTGGTGCCTTGTCCACTATGTGGCAGCTAAGGTAGCCGGCGGAGTAGGGGCTGGTGAGGATGGGGTCGACCATGCTTTTGGTCACCAGGAGTTTGTGGGGAACAATGAGACTCACACCTTTCTCATCTAAAGTCACTGGTGTTTTTTGTGTTGACAGTTAGGCCACTGTCTTGATAGGTCCTTTGATTTCTTGACTGCTGTCTCAATGATTGTGGAACAAAGTAAAATGAAATCCTCGAAAAGGTCAATCTTTGCCCGTTTATAATGATGTTGTTCATTGGTCCGATTGTCAGAATTTTTCTTTTCTTTTCATTGGGTTGTGATCCATACTGAAGGCTGTATTTTTCACTCTTCCTCAGTAAATATTTCAAGTTTCTTTTGCTTTCAGGATGCAAGATTGTGTCATCTGCATATTGCAGGTTGTTATTGAGTCTTCCTCTAACCCTGATGCAGTGTACTCTTTTTATAATCCAGATTTTCTAATTATCTGCTTATCCTACTGATTGAATTAGCATAGTGAAGGATAAAACCCTGACACACACATTTCCTGATTTTAAATCATTTAGTATCCCTCCTCTTATTCTGTTCTAAGGACTGCCTCTTGGTCTGTGTACAGGTTCCTTATGAACACAATGAAGTGCTCTGAAATTCCCATTCTTCACAATGTTATCCATAGTTTATTGTGGTCCACACAGTTGAATGCCTTTACATAGTCAACATAGTACAAGTAAACATCTTTCTGGTATTCTCTGCTTTCAGCCAAGATCAATTTGCACAAGCAATGGTATCCTTAATTTCATGTCTTCTTCTGAATTTAGCTTGAAGTGCTGCTGTAACAATTGTCTAATGGTCTTCAGCAAACATGATATCCTTCTCCAGTGACTGGTCCCTCCTGACAACATGC
>NW_006410011.1:15634-20579 GCF_000296735.1 Chrysochloris asiatica | reverse complement strand
TTCAGCAAGCAAGGTTGTATCATCTGCATATTGCAGGTTGTTAATGAGTCTTCCTCCAATCCTGATGCCATGTTTTTCTTCATAGAACTCAGCCACTACAAAGAAAAGTTCTGCTTAACCAAGATCTTCTAATGGTAATGTTAGTTCACTTAGTCTATACAATTAGATATTAAGAGAGAATGAATGTCAACAGTACATTTGAGTACTCTGTAATGGCACTAAATCCCAGCCTAATGTGTAAATGATGGTGACTGGTCTGCCTCAGTACTCAGGGCGAGACGTGAGTTGGAGTGTGTAGTGACTTACTGTTGTTATGTGACCTTGAGATGATTCCTATTCAGAGCAAACCCATGTGACAGAGTGAACTACTCCGTAGTATTTTTATAGGGGACAGATGGCCGGGTCTTTGTCCCACTGAGGCTCTAAATGGGTTGCAAGTGCCAACCCTGTGATTAGCAGTTGCACTCTTAAGCTTCACCCACCAGGGTTCTTTTTACTGTTCTTAAAAGGCTGGCTGCCTGGCCACCTTTGGTCTCCATCTCCAGGCTTCTGCTACCTTGTGTTGGCTGACTGTGCCTATTCATTTACTGTTCTGCAGTCATCTAGAAGAAGGAAAGCTTTGATTTATAGTATTTTCAAATATTTACCTATATGAGAATGGTCCAGAGGGCATTCTGATTTTAATGTTTAACTCTCCCTTCTTATTTTCCTCTTTCTTTCATCATTTTCCCTTTCTCTCCCTAACCTCCTTCATTTTATTGGTTTTTTTTTTTTTTTTTTTTTGACTTTTGTTTGTTGATGTTGCTATGTGCCGTTGAATCATTTCAAACCCATAGTGACCTTGTATAGAGTTTCCCAGGAGCGGCTGGTGAGTTTGAACTGCTGACTTTGCAGTTCAAATCGACTTTACAGTCCAGTGCATTAACCAACAGCGCCACACCAAGACTCCTTTCTTTGTTAGAAAGGCAGTAAACAATTTCACAGGATGCAAACTAAGAGAAATTTAAAAAAGGAATTGTATTATTTGCATAGGAAATAATGTGCTGTCTTCAGGAAATGATAGGTATTATCACAGAAAACATATGGGTTGCCTTAAGTTAGGTGTATAACTGTAGATAGAGGTGCTGGCATTTATGGATAGGAAGCCAAGGAAACATGTCATTTGAAAGGCATAGGATGCAGATTTTTACTCATGATGCAGTTATTTGCAAGCAAGCCATGGGTTTCCATAGGAGCCAGTAATTCCACCAACTGACGCAAACAAATAGCTCTGAGGGTATCCATCTCTATGACACAAGAAGCTGATAATGAAGCATCAGTTTTTCTGTTTTATATGGCTATTGTTGTTGTTAAGTGCCTTCGAGTCACTTCCAACTATATAGGGTTTCCAAGGAGTAGTTGGTGAGATTGAACCACCAACTTTGTGGTTCCACGTAGCTACACCAGGACTCCTTATATGGCTATAACAGTAGCATATTGTGACAGCTTCTGAGCCAAAAGAATTGCTCCTAAAGCCAAATTACATGGCTACCTTAAAACAAAGCAGATTAAAACCTATAAAGCTAATAAAACTCAAATCAACCTTTAAATCAGTGGGAAATCAACCTTGAGCTACAGGATTATTCTGAGGCTTATCACTAGACAAGAGAGTTGTTGCTGTTGTTAGGTGCCATTGAGTTGGTACTGACCCATAACGACCTTATGCACAGCAGAACAAAACACTGCCTGATCCTGGGGCAACCTCACTACTGTTGCCACGCTTGAGTCCATCAATGCTGCCACTTGGCCAATCCATATTGTTGAGGGTCTTTCTCTTTTTCTCTGACCCTCCACCTTATCAAACATGATAGCCTTCTCCAGTGACTATTCCCTCCTGACAATATGTCCAAAGTATGAGAGACGAAGTTTGGCCATGTTGGCCTCCAAGGAGTACTCTGGCTGCACTTCTTCCAAAATGGATCTATTGGTTCTTTTGGTACCCCATGGCACTTTCAATATTCTCCTCCAACACCATATCTCAAAGGCATCAATTCTTCTACGGTTTTCCTTATTCACTGTTCAGCTCTCACATGCATGTGAGGTTATTGAAAATGCCATGGCTTGGGTCAGGCACACCTCAAGCTGACATGTTTGCTCTTCAACACTTTCAAAAGGTCTTATGCAGCAGATTTACCTAATGTAATACATCCTTTGATTTCTTGACTGCTGCTTCCATGAGTGTTGATAGTTGATCCAAGAAGAATGAAGTCCTTGACAATTTGAATCTTGTCTCCTTTGATAAGAATGTTGTTTTTGGTCCAGTAGTGAGGATTTTTGTTTTCTTTACATTAAGATGTAATCCATACCAAAGGCTGTACTCTTTGATCTTCATCAGTAAATGTTTTAACTCCTCTTCACTTTCAGCAAGCAAGGTTGTATCATCTGCATATCGCAGGTTGTTAATGAGTCTTCTTCTAATCCTGATGCCACGTTTTTCTTCATATAACCCAGTTTCTTGGATGATTTGCTCAGCATACAGGTTGAATAAGTATGGTGAAAGAACACAACCTTGTCGCACACCTTTCCCAATTTTAAAACATTCAGTGTTCCCATGATCTGTTAAACAACTGCCTTTTGGTCCATGTACAGATTCCTCATGAGCACAATTAAGTGTTTCGGAATACTCATATTTTGCAATGTTATTCATAGCTTGTCATGATTCACACAATAGAAAGCCTCCGCATAGACAATAAAGCACAGGTAAACATCTTTCTGATATTCTCTTCTTTCAGCCAAGATCCATCGGACATCAGCAATAGCATACTGTTTTTTCCAATAAACTTTGTATAAAATAATTTATTGAGTTTTGTAAGGATGATCTTTTAACACTCATGTCACATTTCCAGTTAGAAAGACAACAGAGGAAAACAATACTCCCAAAATGATTTACTGAGAAATTATAAGTGACCGTAGAGAAAACCCACATGGATGGGTTCGCTAAAGATCATCTTGGGGTTAAGAAACACACTTCTATTAACTGATGAATGAGCTCTGAGGAGACACGAGCCCGAAGAAAGTTGAGGGTGTTGTTGATTAAATCACTTAAGTAGTTTTAATACACTAAAGGCGAATGACCAGTTTGGAAAAATAAAAGACATCTGTCAACTTCATTGTTTGGCCCTTTAACTAAAATTCAGTTATCAGAAAATCTCTAATAGATCATTGCCTTTTAATGTTTCTAATACGATAATTATACTATATACCTCTGCCTCAGATTGAGAAGGAAAAAAAATGGCTTTATTGAATAAGAGTTTTCTGTGAGCAGACTGGTCAGCACACTTTTAGGCTTGTTGACAATTCTTTCTGCACACATTTTCTTGTTTTGCTTGACATTTTCTTATTTTGCTTGACATTTTCTTGTTTTGTTTGACATTTTCTTGTTTTGCTTGACATTTCCATATATATTTGAAGTTTCCTGAGATGAAGACCAGCATTAGCTACCTATACATTTTTCCATATCTCAGCTTTTTATTTTATATGTAGAGAAGTCCTTTGAAAAGCAAATACTCCTAGAAGATGATTCAGTAAGCACATTTTGTCATTAACCTAGGAGATGATATACTAACTCTTGAGATGGAAGGAGGTATCAGACACAAATGGAAAAAAACAACAACAACAAAGGAGGGTGATATTGGATAAATACCTCAAGTTTCTGTAGTGTGTAGTATTAATAGCTTCTTTAAGGAGCTCTGGTAGCATAGTGACTATGAGTCGGGCTGCTAACCTTAAGGTCAGCAGTTCAAAACTACCGGTGGTTTCGTGGGAGAAAGATGAGGCTTTCTGCTCCCATAAAGATTTGCAGCCTCAGAAACCCTGTGCAAGGTCACTATGAGTTGGAACCGACTCCATGAGATTTAATTCTTAGATCCCGTATTCAAATATGACTACAACAATATATGCTACTAAAGTGATGTTCATATGATTGGCACTTTGGAAGACCCTCAATCAGTGTGGTTAATCAGGAGCTGACTTTATCTTTGCTCTTTTCTTTAAGGATATTTCAATCTGCAAACACCAGCCAGAAAATGTTTCAGACTAATCCCACAATGGCAATTTCCATGTGAAGGTGACATTTAAGATAAGACAGTGCTCTGTTTTTCAGACTAGAATAACTGGGACCTTCTTATAGACATGTAGCTCTTGGGTACATTTATGGATGCAGGCATTACCATCTGTGAAAATACATATGAAATATACACCATAATTGACATATGTTCATCATGTCTAATTGAAGCATGACTTCAGGAAAGCAGAAGAGGGTCTTGTTGTTAGGTGCTATCGAGTGGGTCTGACTCATAGCGACCTTATGCACAGCAGAACGAAACACTACACAATCCTGGGCAAATCTCACAATTGTTGCCACGCTTGAGTCCATCGATACTGCCACTTGGCCAATCCATCTCATTGGCGGTCTTGCTCTTTTTCTCTGACTCTCCACCTTACCAAACATGATATCTTTCTCCAGTGACCGGTCCCTCCTGACAATATGTCCGAAGTATGAGAGATGAAGTTTAACCAACTTGGCCTCCAAGGAGCACTCTGGCTGTACTTCTTCCAACACAGATTTGTTGGTTCTTTTGGCAGCCCGTGGCACTTTCAATATTCTCCTCCAACACCATATCTCAAAGGCATCAATTCTTCTACAGTCTTCCTTATTTACTGTCCAGCTCTCGCATGCATATGAGGTTATTGAAAATACCATGGCTTGGGTCATGCGCACCTTAGTCCTCAAGCCGACATCTTTGCTCTTCAACATTTTAAAAAGGTCTTGTGCAGCAGATTTGCCTAATGTAAAGCGTTGTTTGATTTCTTGACTGCTGCTTCCGTGAGTGCTGATAGTTGATCCAAGAAGAATGAAGTCCTTGACAACTTCAATCTTTTCTCCGTTGATAAAAATGTTGTTTAT
>NW_006410011.1:6932-8834 GCF_000296735.1 Chrysochloris asiatica | reverse complement strand
ATAGTGTTTCCAAAGCAGTAAATCTTTATGGGAGTAGACAGTCTCATATCGGTTATGCAGAGTGGCTGGTAGATTCAAACCATCAACCTTGCAGCTAGCAGTCTAATGCTTAATCCATTGTACCACCAGGGCTCCTAGAGTTCAGCTGTTATTATTAAATGCTGTTGGGTCAGTTCCGACCCATAGCAACCATGTATACAGTTTCTGAGTAGCGGCTGGTGAGTTTGAACCACCAACCTTGCGATTCAAACCAACTTTACAGTCCAGCGCATTAACCCATAGCTCCACACCAGGACTCCAGAGTTCTGCTGTTGTTGTTGTTACGTGCCGGCGAGTTGGTTCTGACCCATAACCACCCTGTATAGGGTTTCCGAGGAGCAGCTGGTAAGCTTGAACTGCTTAAAAAGACTTTGCAGTCTGCATTAACCCACAGCGCCACACCAGGACTCCAGAGTTCTGCTTTGTTGTTGTTGTTGTTGTTTTTAGGTGCCATCAAGTCGATACCGACTCATAGCGACCATATGCACAGCAGAATGAAACACTGCATCAGATTATTCTTTTTTTCCTTTCTTTTCGTCTTCTGGTTGAGCTCGGATCATCCACCAAAGAAGCCAGGTCAGGTGGGTATTATCTGAAAGTATGGGTGTACTTATGCATATGCCCTCTCTTCTTATCACCTGGACACTTCACTCTCCACTGTAGTCCTCTGTGGCTATATCACTGACTCTTGGCCCAAGAGTCCCCAGGTCTTGCCAAACTGCTGGGCAGCCAGGTTACCAGCTGGGTTCACAGTTGACGAGACAATATTTTGCTGCTACTCATTAGATTTTCATTGGCTAATCCCTCAGAAGTGGACTGTTTATTCCTTCTCCTAGTCTGTCTTAGTCTGGAAGCTCTGTTGAAACTTGTCCCTCATTGGTGCCCCTGCTGGTGTTTAAAATACTGGTAACATAGCTTCTAGTATCACAGCAACATAAAGCCACCACAGTATAACAAACTGACAGATGAGCTGTTGTTGTTAGGTGCCATCGAGTCTGTGCCGACTCATAGGGACCCTATCTATGCACAGCAGAATGAAACACTGCCCGATCCTGGGCCAACCTCACTACTGTTGCCACGCTTGAGTCCATCGATGCTGCCACTTGGCCAGTCCATCTCGGTGGGGGTCTTCCTCTTTTTCTCTGACCCTCCACCTTACCAAACATGATATCCTTCTCCAGCGACTGGCCCCTCCTGACAATATGTCCAAAGTATGAGAGACGAAGTTTGGCCATCTTGGTCTCCAAGGAGCACTCTGGCTGCACTTCTTCCAAAAGAGATCTAATGGTTCTTTTGGCAGCCCATTGTACTTTCAATATTCTCCTCCAACACCATAATTCAAAAGCATCAATTCTTCTAGGGTCTTCCTTATTCACTCTCCAGCTTTTGCATGCATATGAGGTTATTGAAAATACCATGGCTTTGGTCATGTGCACCTTAGTCCTCAAGATGACATCTTTGCTCTTCAACACTTTAAAAAGGTCTTGTGATGCAGATTTGCCTAATGCAATTCATCATTTGATTTCTTGACTGCTGCTTCTGTGAGTGTTGATAGTTGATGCAAGAAGAATGAAGTCCTTGACAACTTCAATCTTTTCTCCGTTGATAAGCATGTTGTTTAGTGGTGAGGACTTTTGTTTTCTTGATATTGAGATGTAATCTGTACCTAAGGCTGTGCTCTTTGATCTTCATCAGTAAATGTTTTAAGTCCTCTTCACTTTCAGCATGCAAGGTTGTATCATCTGCATATCGCAGGTTGTTAGTGAGTCTTCCTCCAATCCTGACGCCACGGTTTTCTTCATATAATCCAGCTTCTCCAATTATTTGCTCAGCATACAGGTTGTTTCGTTAAAAAAAAAAAAA
>NW_006410011.1:6282-6832 GCF_000296735.1 Chrysochloris asiatica | reverse complement strand
GCCTCACTTTGTTGAAATATTTCAATTTTTATTTCATAAATTCCTGGTGATTTGTTCTTTGCCAATTCCTTCAATGCTTCAGTATCATTGGCTCTTTATCACATGCTAACTCTTTTTGTTTGTTTGTTTGTTTTTTCAAGCTTTTATTCTGAATTGAATGACAATTTACATGACAGAAAATCAGTTTTGAACTTAACCAATCGTATTTTGTTTCATTGCAAAGATTACAATCCCCTCCATGCAACATCTGTTAACAGTGTTTGCCTCTAGTCCCCCCCTTTTTTTTTTAACTAAATGTTTTTATTTTGGATTGAGTGAAAGTTTACAGGGTACATCATCAGCTTTACATTCAACCATTCATATAGCTTGTTTCATTACACTGATTATTATCCCCTCCATATATCATCAGTTAACAGTGTTTCTCTATCCTCTTTAGCTTTTTTTTGGGGGGGGGGCAGGGGGGAACTTGCCTTTTTGGAATTTACAGTCTCGGCTTTTAGGGAAGGTTTTTACATTTGTCTGTGGATATCCAGGGCTCATGTATGAGATT
>NW_006410011.1:0-1431 GCF_000296735.1 Chrysochloris asiatica | reverse complement strand
TTGGTGACTGTGGGTTCCCTCTGTTGGTCTGTTTCTAATTGTTGTAGATGCCGCGTTAATGTGTTAATTTTAGTTCTTTCTTCACATGCTAACTCTTGAAACAGTTGAACATTAACTATTTCCTTTTGGTACAGTAATTCTGAGTATTCCTTGCATCATCTTTTGATGCTTTCTGCATCACTCAATAATTTACCCAGATAATCTTTCAATAACGAAAATTGAGGCTTGAATTTTTCTTCAATTCCCCCAGCTTGAGAAATGCTGAGCGTGTTCTTCTTTTTTGGTTTTCTGACTCCAGATCGTTGCACATTTTGTTGTAACAGTTGGTTTATCTTCTCGAGCTGATCTAGCGGGTCTAATCATGTAAAAAATGTAACTTGCTTAAAAGTAACACAACATTCTTCTATTATTTGGAGAGTTTTATTTAACAAAGTTGCAAAACAAATATCTAAGGTGCTTGGCTCATTAACAAGTTATATATATTTTTTCAGAATTAATATTCTACTGTATTTCCTTTCAAAATAGCAACATTTTCAAATAAAATGCTTATATAAATTCAAGAAATAATACAATGTTTCACATTTTCTAGTTTTTCACTATGATATATTCATTTTTAAAGTTTTTAATGTTTGTTTAACTAAAAAAAAGTGCTTCTCCAGTTCTTTTAAAGGGAATATCACTCCATTATAACAAACATAGTAAGACTTGCATTTAGGAAATGAAGCTAAAGTCATCTTTCTATGTATGTTCTTTGTGTCTTGCATAAGGATCCTTTAATGGGTGTTGGAACCGCTCACGTTATTGTTGTTGTTGTTAAGTGCCGTCAAGTCAGTTCCAACCCATAGCGACCCTGTACAGGGTTTTCTGAGGAACGACTGGTCAGCTTGAATGGATGCCATTGCAGTTCATATGGACCTCGCAGTCCACAGCACCATACCAGGACTCCTGATAAGTTATTAAGAGACACAATTTCCTAATTTTGTAATTGTCAATCAAGTGGCAAAACCTTTAAAATATAAAATGTAGATATAGAGGCAAATCACACAAAACCTAATTAAGAGGCATGTTTTTAAACTGTGTAATTGCCAATCAAGTGGCAAAACCTTTTAAATACACAAATGTAGATATTTGTTGTTGTTAAGTGCTGTCGAGTCGGTTCCAACCCATAGCGACCCTGTACAGGGTTTCCAAGGCTGTAAATCTTTACTGGGGCAAAAAGTCTCATCTTTCTCCCACGGAGCGGCTGGTAGTTTCGAACTGCTGACCTTAAGGTTCATAGCCCTATTCGTAACCACTATGCTACCAGAGCTACCACAGCTCCTTAAATGTAGATATGTTGTTGTTGTTGTTGTTAAGTGCCGTCGAGTCGGTTCCGACCCATAGCGACCCTGTACAGGGTTTCCGAGGGTGTAAATCCTTACGGGAGTAGAA
>NW_006410010.1:18075-18638 GCF_000296735.1 Chrysochloris asiatica | reverse complement strand
AGGATTAATAAAATTGACAAACCATTGGCAAACCATTGGCAAACCTAACCAAATAAAAGAGGGAGAAGATACAAATAACTCACATTAGAAACCACATGGGCGATGTCATAATGGAACCAAACGAAATCAAAAGGATAATAACAGAATACTATGAAGAGTTGTACTCCAACAAATTTGAAAACTTAGAAGAAATAGATGCATTTCTAGAAAAACACAACCTACCAAAACTTACACAGAATGGAGTAGAAAACTTCAACAGACCCATAACAAAAGAAGAAGTTGATCAGGTCATCAAAAAACTCCAAACCAAAAGAAATTCAGGCCCAGACAGTTTCACTGGTGAGTTCTTCCAAACATTCAGGGAAGAGCTGTCACCAAGTCTACTCAAATTATTCCAGAATATAGAAGAGGAAGGAAAACTTCCTAATACTTTTTATGAAGCAAGCATAACCCTCATACTAAAATCAGGGAAGGACATCACTAAGAAAGAAAACTACAGACCAATATCCTTCATGAACATAGATGCAAAAATTCTCAACAAAATCCTAGCCAACAGAATCCAG
>NW_006410010.1:10659-15660 GCF_000296735.1 Chrysochloris asiatica | reverse complement strand
GGTCCCTTCAGAGCAACCTCCCTTCCAAGATTAAGACTCAAGGGGAATACACGAGCAGGTATGTGGTCTGACTGGTGACCACGTTGGTCACTGATAAAGGGAAGAGGGGGAAAAAGCAGCAATGAAGTTGGGATCTAAATCTGACCACATTTAATAGACTCTTATGAACCTGGATGGCTAGCAGTTACAGCATGACTCCTGGGCCCAGAAGCTGTAACATGGCCACAGCGGACTACAGTGGAGAGTGAAGCGTCCAACTGATATGAACTGATAGGACATTCACAAGAACACCCATATTTGTAGATAGTACCCACTTGACCTGGCATTGATGACTGGACAATCAGAACTCAACTAGAAAAAGAAAGAAGAGGGAAGAAAAAAAAAAGAGTAACCCACTACAATTTGATGAACTTTACCTATACGTATGGATTTTATGAGTTTGAGAGTCCAGTTTACATATAAGCTACATCAGAACCAAGGCAGTCACTCACTGAAGGGGCTCCTTGGAGTCTGTCTACCACTCAGTAGAACTGGCAATCAGACCCTACCCACTTCTCCCCTGTGATGTCCCACTGGGTTTGTCCACTGGAATAACTCCATATTATTGCATAAACCCCTTTGAACTCACCATGTCTACCACCAACTCAGCCTGTGACTCACAACTGCCTTTTAGCAAAAGAAATTCAGTAGAGAGCAAAGCCCTTGCCTTACCTTCCTTTTAAAGATCTTTGGTATTCTCATCTGTCATTTCATAATTGAGATTGTCAGTTAGTTGCCTCCTCCTCTCTGATCCTCGCTTTCCTTTTCCCAGCTAAGCTCAACCTTCAGCCCACACAATGGAATTCAACAAAATGAGGTAACAGTTTTCTGTATGAGTCATTCTGGGTGAATGCTACGTTCAGAGAGCACTGTGAGATGAGCAGTCAGGGCCCAGGCAAATGCTTCAACCATCCAAGAACTGGCAGGCAGCCCAAAAGACACTCTCACCTGATGACGAACTAGTAGGATGAGTCCTAGAGGAAATGGTTCCCAACAGTCAGAGAAATAGTCTCTTGGCTCAAGCACAACAATGCTCTTCTCAATTAAAAATGTTGTCATCATTCACAAAGCTATGCAAAATCCCTTTACATAGTGCTTACATTTCTACTCATATTAAATACAAGATCCTTCCATGAAATGATGACATCTTTAAGTGGCTGTTCCACCACAGCATCCCTATATAATTGTCAGAAATTGGTCTGCTGGTTCTCAGAGAGAAAATGCAAGGAGAGAGATTTCCATGAGCTCTGACTCTTTGCTGAGCATTCAGAGGGAAAATGAGAGGTGGCTGGAAGGAAGTTTTGTTTTCTAAAAGACTTAGCTATTCCTGAGAAATCCCCCTGCTTATTCCCGGAGGGAGGTCATCTCACAGATGCTGTCAGTCAGATAGGAACTAGCAGCCAAGGAGAGGTGCTCAGAGAGGTTTCCAATTAATGTAGCCAAAGGAAAAATGCCAAAGAAGCAGGGCTTCTTAAGATAAGTAAATTGAAGGATATTTTGAGGATAAAAATAAATCCTTTCTGAAAATGAAAGATGGAGGAATGCTGGATATACAAATTGCCCTGTTCTCAACAATGACATCACCAGTGCTGACCCTCAAGGCCAATGACGCAAACAAAGATGTTCTCAGACATACTTCCTGGCCATTTCCTCCAAAGGTGTCTATCCTGTTTGCATCTCATCTCATAGGACTTGCTGTGGGGTGCTCATAAAGATTGCACTTGGGTCATAATCCTGGTGAACCTGGGCTGGGACCCTCAAGATAGAGGACGTCTATCTAAAAATTTGATGACAGCGGTGGTTCACTGGAAATTACTACTTTCCATGCAAGAAACCTAAGGTTCAGTCCCAGTCAGTACACCTCATATGTACCACCAACCATCTGACAGTGAAGGCTTGCATATTACTAAAATGTTAAAGAAGCTTCCGCAGAGCTTTCAGGCAGGCTAGGAATAAATACCTGGTGATCTCCTCAGAAAATCAGTCAATAAAGTCCCTACGGATCACAGTGATCCCATCCACAATGATGATGCAGGACTGGACATTCTTTCATTCAGTTGGGTATTGGGCCACTGTGAGTCAGGGGGCCAAGTAGACAGTAGCAAACAGCAACATATAGATATTTTGAGAATCTAACCTAAATACAGAGAATGCAGGAGCAGAACTGGATTCTTTAGACCCATTTCTGTAAAGGCATTGCCTTGAAGTTTTAATTCCAGCAGCCATCAGGAATATTATGTCAGATTTTATTAGTGAAATGCAGTGATCAGGAATCCACATAGGATGAACCACTAATGATCTCAAGTATATAGTGTATAGATCTTACCCCAACACTCAATGAGAAACTGGAGGAACTAAAAGTCAAACTTCTCATCCTACTGTGCCCTATGTCCATTGCCCTCAAGTTAATTATGACTCACAGTGACCCTGTATTGGGTTTCCAGTGCTATCCATCTTTACAGGAGCAGGTAGCCTCATTTTTCTCCTGCTGTGGAGGTGTTGAAAATTAGTGTAAGAAATATGTCCTGACAATGAAATAGAGAGTGATGTAACTAATCAATAGGAACCAGCATAAGAGCTCAATATTAAGTATTGGGCCATAGAGGAAGTATGGAGAGCATCATTAGATGCTCATGGACACTCGTTCCTAAGTATAACCATAAACCAAAAAAAGTAAAGAAATGATGGTGTGCAGTCTGCAGGGAGAGAATATAAAAGAGTTTGGCAATGGTAATTGAGCAGCTGGTAAGAAGTCTGAGGAGTATGACTTAATTCCAGGCCCCCTAAGATATAGGAAGAACACTATTAAGAAAAATTCTGCCTTTGGTAAGCTTTTCTACCACTGAGGACTCATAATTGTAAAATAAATGGCACCAACCATCCCTCCCACAGCCTTCTCTATTCAGCTGGACTTGATCATTCATTGCAATAGTCACACAAACTCAAGCACTATACTGACAGCTATGGAGTTTGTTAGAGAAGTTAAGAGGTTACAATGCATGGCCAGAAATGTTCAAGGCACAGTTCTTCCAGTCAGGACAGCTTTCCTTTCCTGGGCCCACAGACAGGCCTCCCTCTGGCCTTCAGTCTCTTGGCCTGGTCTCTACACTGCCCCAACAGTGTTATAAAACTCTGAGTACTGCTGATATAAATGCCCACAGGACACACCCCTGCACCATAAGCCTAAACCTGAAGGTACTTGACAGAAACTCCTTAGGTAAGCAAACCTAGCTCCCCCAATTCATGCCTGCAGATACCCTACTCTGAAAACAAGATACCTGCCCAAAGTCACTCAGCTTTACTTGCTTCATGGGTTGGGCAGCCCACCTCTATGCCTTATGCTCTGGCTTTTGGTTCTGTTACTGTTGTTCTCTGTAACTATTCCAGTGTCGTGAATTTCTGCCCCTTGGTTGAGGATGTTCAATGCATGAGGATCTCGTGCTCCAAAGGACGTACTCCATTCCTGGCTCTTCTTCTTTGATGGTAGTGAGAAACTCCCAAATGAGATGACTTATGTTATACCTAGGAGAATGGCAAAATTGACCAATCAAAATTAGCCCTATTAACAATCATTCCCAATTGAATCATCAAGTCCATCAGCGTCTTCCCTTACGTTTTCTTACCAAAACTTATCAGGAAAAAGTCGCATGAGGGGAGTGTACAAAGACTATGACTAGAAGAAATGAAATAATCCACTGAACCACAATGATTAAGGCAGGAGAACAGAAAATATAAAACAAGGACAGATGATGGGTTTTGTTTTTTGTTATTTGGCATTCTAAAAGATTTCAGAGAACAAAACACAAATGACCTGAAAGTCTAAAGAGCTCGTTTTTGGATTTTAAACAGGTAAACAGGTAGTCAGGGAGTTCTTATATGTTTGGTAAGTCTTACTGATTCTCCTTCCTCCATCCCCTACCCCAAACTCACTGGACTTAGGAACATAACATACACATGTTAAGTACAAAACAGCAAGCCGTAAGACAGCATCATTTCTGGCAGGATGGCAGACTAGGCAGACAAATTACGCAGAATCTTTACAACAGAAACACAAGAAATCAAATTAAATAGATACTGATGATAATCCTGGAACCCTGAGCTTCAAAGGAAAGATTAAATAAATGGAACAAATACTGACTAGAAAAGAAATTGAACAAGAACAGCAAACAAGCCCTGCCTCTCTCAAGATTTCTCCTTTCTTTTTTCTTTTCTTTCCCTTCCCTTATTTTTCACTTTTTTCTCTTCCTTTATTTTTTCTTTTTCTAGTTTTTCTTCTCTTTACCCCATCTAATTTACGGTTTTCATTGTTTATTTTCTTTTTTCTTCCTTTGTTGTTTTTTTTTATTAATTTTTTTTCTTTGATGTTGTTTCCCCATTTTTTTTTGTCCCACCTATTGGAGACACCAACCATGCCCACAATGCTTAACCACCAGCCACATCCACACATCCTGCCACCCTACTCACTGGAAAAGGGCTGCTACCCCATCCCAAATTACACAATTAACTATAGATGGCAGCTAACCAACCTAAGCCAACCCACCCTCAACTACTCTACAAGAAAAATGAATAAAAAAACTCCACACATCTTTTTCACACTGACCAGGAGGTTATTGTTGTTGTTAACTGCCACTGAGTCAGTTCCAACCCATAGTGACCGTGTATAGGGTTTCTGAAGAGCCGCTGGTAAGCTTGAACCATCGACTTTGCAGTTCAAATAGCTTTGAAAGGTGCATTAATCCACAGTGCCACACCAGTGGTTCAAGCTCACAAGCTGCTCCTTGGAAACACTATACAGGGTCGTTATGGGTTGGAATCGACTTGACAGCACTTAACAACAACAACAACAGGAGGTTAAGTGCTGCAACACTAACAAGCAGAGTAATACATCCATGGCACTTGCTTGGAAACATCAAAACAAAATACAGCCCTGATCTGTTAATCACTAAGAAAAAGACCTGAACA
>NW_006410010.1:8747-9195 GCF_000296735.1 Chrysochloris asiatica | reverse complement strand
AAAACATTCCAGGATAAACAGAGGCTAAGGGATTTTGCCAACGTCAACCCCACACTTCAAAACATCCTAAAGGGAATACTGTGGATTGAGAAGCAACAAGAACAGACAACAACCAGAGACTTACATAAGTGGCAGCTCCACCCAGAACTCAATCAACAAATGGAAGAGTCCAGAACAGAACAAAACTATAAAAACAAATTCAGAGGATCTGGTCTATGATCAAAACAATTACAATGTGAAAGAAGGTAAAAACATAGGAACAGAGATCTAGGTGGGGAGGAGTTCAGGTAGACTACAGGATAAAATAGACTGTTTTAAATGGAGGGGAAAATTAATAAAATATAAGGTAAGCTCAAAGAAAATTAATACTTCACAACATTCCAAGAAAATGAAAATCCAAGAAGAACATGGAAACATTAAAAACCATGAAGAAACTGACAAGAAAGAA
>NW_006410010.1:2016-4250 GCF_000296735.1 Chrysochloris asiatica | reverse complement strand
ATACTGCCTGTTTAGCTAAGATGTTTACTATGCAGGATATTACGGCCTTCGTGGCTGAGATGTTTGCAATGCAGGATCTGCCTGATGCCAGTCCAGCATTCACTGTGGTTTCGGAGTGTCTCTTTGTCTCTCTCTTTGTGTCTCTGTGTCTCTTTTGCTATCTCTATCACCGTCAGGTATCTCCACCTCGTGAACCGAACCCCTGTGTCGAGGCCAGTCCCCGATAAGTAATGAAGTTACAGGCTGAGTTCGACCATGTTCCATAGACTCCTGTCAATCTTGAGATGAGAGAGAGAAAAGGAAGGGCTAATTGGTTCAAAGTTTGGGGACACTTGGGAACTCCTGAGCCCATGGGCATTGACCTAAACCCAGAGGGCTAGAGCTGAGCGTGAAGTGTCCAGCTGATATGAAGTGGGGGGAGATGCACAAGAATGCCCAAACTTGCAGATAGCACCCATCTGACCTAGCTTCGATGACCAGAGCTCAACTAAAGGAAGATAAAGAACTTTGATAAAGGAACCAAGTGTAAATTGTGAAAATTCGAGGAACTTGACCTATACTTATGGATGTAATAGCTCAAAATACCAACTGAGAGGGAAGGAGTCTTCACATCAAGGATCAAGCTTATCCCCTTGGTATACAAGGTTGATAGGGATGGACAACCTAGATGCTGGCTACCTAAAATTGGGGGGGTGAAGGGGTGGTTCCTATAAAGACACATAGTGGCTGGCTTACAAGTTTTCAAGAGGGAGTTTAGTTTCACAGTGTGTGGGGGAAGGTAGAGTCCCTGCTGAAAATTTTTCATCTTGTCTAGACAGGTCTGGTGAAAGGAGATGGGGATAAGATTCTTATGATTCAATAGTGAGTAATTGTTACCATGACTAATTGCAATTGTCACAACTGTAAAGGTAGAAGTTTTATAACATAAAGGGAGGAGTAGTTAATCTTAAAGTTCAGAAACAGAGGACCATAGGACCATCAAGGGAGAAGAGCATGAGCAGAATGTGGGACCCTAACCGGAGAAGCAGTGACACCAGAGATGGAGGCAGAGATGATGGCATGGAGAGATAGAGCAGCTGAGGACTGAGGACTCTAGACTCATGGAAAGAAAAAGGCTGTGTGCTTATGGCCAGAAGGCAGGCTTACAGAATGTACCCTTTGGTTGCTTAAATGATTATATATTCCTGAGTGTTTTTGTGTATATAAAAAAAAAAAAAAAAACTAACCCAGAGGGAATAGAAACAAATACTGTTGAATGATGATGCATGAAGGGGATTGTAATTGTTGCAGTGAAACAAAATACAATAGAATGAGTGCACAACCAATGTTCTCCCATGTAAACTATCACTCATTTCACAACAAATGCTTAAGGAAAAAAAAAGAATACTCCTTACCGAGGATGAGGGTTCATTCCCTGGAGAAGGCGTACTTAATTAACTTAATTATGTGGAGAAGCAACGGAATCTTTACGTAGAACAAAAAGCAGTAATTCCAACACAACAAAGAGATATTTCATGATTTAAAATCAGGAAATGTGTGTCAGGGTTGTATCCTTTCCCCATACTTATGCAGAACAAACTATCTGAGAAGCTGGACTATATGAAGAAGAATGCAATATCAAGATTAGAGAAAGGCTCATTAGCAACCTGCAATAAAACTTTACTTGCTGAAAAAGAAGAGGAATTGAAGCACTTCTTCTGATAAAGATCTAAGCCTTGAATATGGATTATAATTCAATGTAAGGAAAACAAATGTTCTCACAATTGGAATAATAACAATATCATGATAAATGGAGAAAAGATTAAAGTTGTCACGAATTTCATTTTACATGAATCCATAGTCAATGCCCAGGGAGGCAGCAGTCAAGAAATTAAAAATGTATTGCATTAGGCAAATCTGTTGCAAAAGACCTCATTAAATTTGAGGTGTAAGGCACACCTGATCCAAATAGTGATATTTTCAATTGCCTCACATGCGTGTGAAAGTTGAACAATGAATAAGAAAGACCATAGAAGAATCAATGCATCTGAATTTTGGTGTTGGCAAAGAATATTAAAATTATCATAGACTGTCAGAACAGCAAACAAATCTGTCTTGGACGAAGTACATCCAGAATGCTCCTTAGAATCAAGGATGGCAAGACTTCATCTCATATACTTTGGACATGTTATCAGGAGATACCAGTCCTAGAAAAACACATCATTTTTGGTAAACTTCAGTGATATATATATATA
>NW_006410010.1:0-1043 GCF_000296735.1 Chrysochloris asiatica | reverse complement strand
GGAGTGATTTTCACAAAAGGTAGTTTTATCAATTCAAATGTTGAGAAAAGGACTTTATTGATGCTGCTATTTAATGTTAATATCTTACTTATTTGTAACATGTTATCAAGTTAGTTCCAACACACAGTGACCCTGTATAGGGTTTCCAGGGAGTGAAAACCACCAACCTTGTGGTTAGCAGTCCAGTACTTATCCTATAATGCAACACCATAGGATTCCCTAATTTTAAAAGGAAGAAATAAATATTAAAAAATCTTTCACCACTTCCAAATGCCGATTACTTTATCTCTCTTCCACATCAAATGCTACAATGTATTGAATTGCGTTCCCCCAAAAATTGTGTTGTAGCTCCTGATTCATATAACTGTGGCTATAATCTCATTTGGGAATGAGGGTTCTTTGTTGTGTTAATGTAGCAGTATTAGTAAAAGGTGTGTTTTGACTCAATAGATATAAAAGAGTAGATTTTGCAAGTAGGCAAAGATGGTAGAAGATAGATGAAAATCACCAAGGATCAGAAGCTGAAAAGATGATAGAGACAGAAAGCCTTCCCCCAGAGCCAGCACTCTGAATTTACACTCCTCGCCTACTAAATTGTGTGAAACTAAACTTGTTTGTTAAAGCTACCTATTTGTGACATTTCTATTACTGCAGCACTAAATAACTAAAACAGATGTCTTATTATCTTCGACCATCTTCTAGTCCCTATTCGCCCCCTAAAATTTCATGCAAAATGTTCCTACAAAACAACATCTGAGCTAGTAGATTTCTTGCTTGATTTAAATTCAAAGTTACACCCATCTGTATTCTATAGAGGCATAAGAATTCAAATACACTGCTAGGGAAATGGCTTAAATTCCTGTGTGTTTAACTACTACAGGAAACCAAAAGAGACCTACAAAAATGGAAGAATGTTCCATGCTCCTACATAGGAAGACTTAACATTGTGAAAATGTCAATACTGCCCAAAGCAATTTACACATATAATGCAATCACAACCCAGATTCCAACAAACATTCTTCAAAGAGATGGAAAAAACAATT
>NW_006410009.1:16046-17685 GCF_000296735.1 Chrysochloris asiatica | reverse complement strand
GTACTCTGTATATGGAAATGTTGAACAACTCTGCCATGTAGCTAGCTCTCCTTATATGGACATTTTGCACTTGTCTGCCATGTAGCTAGCTCAATGTGAATGATATGTTCGACTGATCTGCCATGTAAGAAGCTCTCTGTATTTGAACATACTGGACTTGTCTGCCATGTAGCTAGCTCTCCGTATATAGGAACTCATCAGCCATGAAGTCAGATCTCTCTGTATGAACATGTTGGACTCATCTATCTTGTAGGTGGTCCTCTATATATACACAAGGTTGACTCATCTGCCATGTAGCTAATTCTCAGTATATGGGAATGTTGGACACATCTTCCATGTAGCTAGTACTCTGTATAAGGACATTTTGGACTTGTCTGCCATGTAGCTAGCTCTGTGTATATGGACATGTTTGACTCATCAGTTATGTAGCCAGCTCTCTTTGTATAAACATGTTGGACTCATCTGCCTTGTAGCTAGCCCTCTAAATAGTCACATGTTTGACTCATCTGCCATATAACTAACTCTCACTATATGGACATGTGGGACTCATCTGCCAAATAGTTAATACTCTTTAAATGGCCATGTTGGAATACTCTGCCATGTAGATAGCTGTCGGTATATGGACACGTTGGACATATCTGCCATGTAATTATTTTTCAGGATGTGGACATGTAGGAATTATCTGCCATTTAGCTAGAACTCTGTATATGGAAATGTTGCACTACTCTGCCAAGAAGCTATCTCTCTGTATATGGTCATTTTGGACTCATCTGACATGTAGCTAGTTCTCTGTACATGGACATGTTGCACTGATCTGTCATATAGGTAGCTCACTGCATATGAACACATTGGACGTGTCTGCCATGTAGCTAGCTCTCATTATGTGGACAAGTTGGACTCATTAGCCTTGTAAATACTACTTTGTATATGGACATGTTGTAATACTCTGCTATGTATCTAGCGCTCATAAATGGACACGTTGTATTCATCTGCCATGTAGCTAGAACTCTGTATATAAAAATGTTGCTCTACTCTGCCATGAATTAAACTCTGTATACATGGACACGTTGGACTTATCTGTCATGTAGCCAGAGCTCTGTATATGGAAATGTTGCACTACTCTGCCATGTAGCTAGCTCTCTATATATGGACACTTTGGACTGTTCTGCCATGTGGTCAGCTCTCTGTGTATGAACATTTTGGACTCATCTGCTTTGTAGCTAGCCATCTAATTATACATATGTAGGACTGATCTGGCATATAGATAACTCTCAATATATGAACATGTTGGACTCATCTGCCATGTAGCTAGTACTCTCTATATGGACGTGTTAGACTACTCTGCCATGTTGCTAGCTCTCAGCATATAGACAAGTAACCATGTAGCTGGAACTCTGTATATGGAAATGTTGCACTACTCTGCCAAGAAGCTATCTCTCTGTATATGGACATTTTGGACTCATCTGCCATGTAGCTAGCTCTCAACATGGATATGTTGGATTGATCTGCCATGTAGCTAGCTCACAGTATATGAACATGTTGGATTCATCTGCCATGTAGACAGTACTCTGTATGAACATGTTAAACTCATCTACCATGTAGCTAGAACACTCTATATTGACATGTTGGACTACTCTGC
>NW_006410009.1:13218-15068 GCF_000296735.1 Chrysochloris asiatica | reverse complement strand
ATGCACTACTCTGCCATGTATCTAGTCCTCTGTTTATGGGCATGTTGTACTATAATCTGCCATGTAATTATCTCTCAGTATATGGACATGTTGGAGTTATCTGCCATTTAGCTAGAACTCTGTATATGGAAATGTTTCATTACTCTGCCATGTAGCTAGCTTACTGTATATGGACATTTTGGACTCTTCTGCCATGTAGCTATTTCTCTCTGCATGGATATGTTGGATTGATCTGCCATATATGTTGCTCTCTGTATAGGAACATATTGGAATTGTCTGCCATGTAGCTAGCTCTCAGTATGTGGACTCGGTGGACTCATCGGCCATGTAGCTAGTACTATGCATATGGACATGTTGGAGTACTCTGCTATGTATCTAGCTTTCATAAATGGACACGTTGGACTACTCTGCCATGTAGCTAGAACTTTATATATGGAAATGATGGAATACTCAGCCATGTAGCTAGCTCTCTGTATATGGACACGTTGGAATCATCTGCCATGTAGCTACTACTCTGTATATGGAAATGTTGCACTACTCTGTCAAGTAGCTAGCTCTCTGTACAAGGACACATTGGACTCATCTGTCGTGTAACCAGAACTCTGTATATGGAAATGTTGCACCGTTCTGTCATGTAGCTAGCTCTCTCTATATGGACATTGTGGAATCATCAGCCAAGTAGCTAACTTTCTTTGCATGGATATGTTGGACTAATCTGCCATGTAGGTAGCTCTCTGTATATGAAGATATTGGACTTGTCTTCCATGTAGCTAATCCTCTAAATATACATATGTTGGACTCATCTGCCATGTAGCTAAGTCTAAGTGTATAGTCATGTTGGACTCATCTGCTATGTAGCCAGCTCTCTGTGTATGAACATGTTGGACTCATCTGCCTTGTAGCTAACCCTATTAATATGTATATTTAGTACTGATCTGGCATGCAGTTAGCTCTCAGTATATGGGCACGTTGGAGTCATCGGCCATGTAGCTAGAACTCAGTATATGGACATGTTGGACTACTTTGCCATGTAGCTAGGTCTCTGTATATAGAAATGTTGGATTCATCTGCTATGCAGCCAGCTCTCTCAGTATTAACATGTTGGACTCATCTGCCTTGTAGCTAGCTCTCTATATATACACATGTTGGACTCGTCTGCCATGTAGCTAGCTCTATGTATATGGACATGTTGGACTACTCTGCCATGTAGCTAGCTCTCAGTATATGGCCACGTTGGACTCATCTACCATGTAACTAGAACTCTGTATATGGAAATATTGCACTACTCTGCCATATAGCTTGCTCTCTGTACATGGACACATGGGATTCATCTGCCATGTAGCTAGAACTCTGAATATAGAAATGATGCATTACTCTGCCATGTAGCTAGTACTCTATAAATGGACATGTTGGACTACTCTGCTATGGAGCTAGCTCTCTGTGTATGGACATTTTGGACTTGTCTTCCATGTATCTATTTCTCTGTGTGTGGATATGTTGAACTGATCTGACACGTAGATAGTTCTTTGTATATGAACATATTGACTTCTCTGCCATGTAGCCAACTTTCAGTATATGGACATTTTGGCCTCATCAGCCATATAGCCTGCTCTCTGTGTATGAGAATGTCGGACTCACCTGCCTTGTAGCTCGTCCTCTATATATATACATGTTGGACTCATCTGCCATGTAGCTAACTCTCAGTATATGTACATGTTGGACTCATCAGCCATGTAGCCAGCTCTCTGTGTATGAACATGTTGGACTCATCTGCCATGTAGCTAGTACTCTGTATATGGACATGTTGGACTACTCTGCCATGTAGCTAGCTCTCAGTATATGGACATGTT
>NW_006410009.1:10496-11888 GCF_000296735.1 Chrysochloris asiatica | reverse complement strand
TAGCTAACTCTCAGTATATGGACATGTTGGACTCATCTGACATGTAGCTAGTATTCTGTATATGGAAATGTTGGATGACTCTGCCATGTAGCTACCTCTCAGTATATCAACACGTTGGACTCATCTCCCATGTAGCTAGAATTCTATATATGGAAATGTTGCACTTCTCTGCCATGTATCTAACTCTCTGTATATGAATATTTTGGACTCGTCTGCCATGTAGCTAGCTCTCTGTGCATGGATATGTTGGACTGGTCTGCACTTGAGGTAACTCTCTGTATATGAACATATTGGACTTGTCTACCATGTGGCTTGCTCTCTGTATATGGACATATTGCACTCATCAGCCATGTATCCAGCTCTCTCTGTATGAACATGTTGGACTCATCTGACTTGTAGCTAGTCCTCTATATATACACATGTTGGACTCATCTGCTGCCAAGAGCCTGTCCCGGCATATTTATTCCAGGGTTCTTTCCAAAGGCAGGTGTGGACGTCGGTGATAAGTATTACACGGAGTCATGGGTCATCATAAATTCAAAATCTTCTTATTACATGCTTTATTATTATTATTTCTATGGCTACTCTAATAATCTACTTCTCTCATTCTTTACTTTCCTGCTCCATTCTTTACTCCCCTGCTCTCCTGCTCATCTCTTCTGCTTCCTTTCTCCCCTTCCCTGCTCCTGCTTGCATTTTCTCCTCTCCTGCTCTCCTCCTGCTCATCTCTTCTGTTTCTTTTCTCCCTTCCCCTCCTTACATTTCTTTACTGTCTCCTTCTCTACATTACTCTTATTCTTTTTCTTTCTACACTACTACTCCTAATTATCTACATTACTACTTTCACTACTCCACTCCCCTGCTTCTTCTCTACATTACTCCCTCCATTCTTGTCTTGTCTCCTCTCCACCTCATATTCCTTCTTTTCTCCCTACTTCTTTCTGCTTCTAATTTTCTCACTCTTGCCTCTACACCTCTTACCTCTCTCCTTTTTTCTACTCCTTTCTTCTACCTTCCTCTACGTACTCTTACCTCTACTTCTTGCCTCTTCTCTTACTAACCTCTACTTCTACTTCTTTTTTCTACTTCCTTGTTCTAGTTTCTTCTACTTCCTCTTTGTTCTATCTTACAACCCCCTTATATACCATTACAGAAAACATTGCATTCATAATAATCAATGACAACAAGGTAAAATCTATCTTGGAGCACATTCCTTATGGTTTACAACTCTTAAATTTACAACAGGGATGAGAAATTACAGCAAAGACATTATCTCAAGGCATAGGAGACATTCAGGCGCCTTGAAACCTTTTAGTTAAATATTTGTTCATACATAAATCTATTCTTTTCTCTGAGAAGCAAGTTAACTTTCACATATTTCTTAACCTTTGT
>NW_006410009.1:4898-9240 GCF_000296735.1 Chrysochloris asiatica | reverse complement strand
GATAGCTCTCTGTATATGGACATTTTGGAATCGTCTGCCATGTAGCTAGCTCTCGGTACATGAATATGTTGGACTGATCTGACAAGTTTGTAGCTCTCTGTATATGAACATATTGGACTCCTCTGTCATGTAGTTAGCTCACAGTATATGCACACATCTGCCATGTACCAAGAACTTAGTATATGGAAATGATGCACTACCCTGCCATGCAGCTAGCTCTCTGTATATAGACATTTTGGACTCATCTGCCATGTAGCCAGCTCTTTGTACATGAATATGTTGAACTGATCAGCCAAGTAGGTAGCTCTCTGTATATGAACATATTGGGCTTGTCTGTCATGTACGTGGCTCTCAGAAAATGGACAAGTTGGACACATCTGCCATATAACTAGTACCCTGAATATGGACATGTTGGACTACTCTGTCATGTAGCTAGCTCTCTATATATAGACAAGTTGGACTGATCTGCCTTGTACCTAGAACTCTGTATATGGAAATGTTGAACTATTTTGCCATATAGTGAACTCTCAGTATATGGACATGTTGAACTGCTCTGTCATGCAGCTAGCTCTCAGTATATGGACATGTTGGACACATGTGCCACGTAGCTAGAACTCTGTATACGGAAATGTTGCACTATTCTGCCATGTAGCTAACTCTCTGTATATAGACAAGTTGGACTCATCTGCCTTGTACCTAGGACTCTGTATTTGGAAATGTTGCACTATTCTGCCATGTAGCTACCTCTCTGTATATAGACAAGTTGGACTCATCTGCCTTGTACCTAGGACTCTGTATTTGGAAATGTTGCACTACCCAGCCATGTGGCTAGCTCTCTTTATATGGACATTTTGGATTTGTTTGCCATGTAGCTAGCTCTCTGTACATGGATATGTTGGATTGATCTGCTAAGAATGTAGCTCTTTGTATATAAACATATTGGACTTGTCTGACATGTAGCTCGCTCTCAGTATATGCACACTTTGGGCACATCTGCCATGTAGCTAGAACACTGTATAGGGAAATGATGCACTACCGTGTCATGTAGTTAGATCTCTCTATATATACATGTTGGACTCATCAGCCTTGTAGTTAAAAATCTGTATATGAAAATATTGCACTACCCTTCCATGTAGCTAGCTCTCTGTATATGGACATTTTGGACTAGTCTGCCATGTAGCTAGCTCTCTGTACATGAATATGTTGACCTGATCTGAGAAGTGTGTAGCTCTCTGTATATGAACATATTGGATTTCTCTGCCATGTAGCTAGCCCTCAGTATATGGACACGTTGGGCACATCTGCCATGTAGCTCGAAGTCTGTATATGGAAATGTTGCACTACTCTGCCATGTAGTTAGCTCTCTTTACATAGACAAGTTGGACTCATCTGCCATGTAGCCAGCTCTTTGTACATGAATATGTTGAACTGATCTGCCAAGAAGGTAGCTCTCTGTATATGAATATATTGGGCTTGTCTGACATGTAGGTGGCTCTCAGAAAATGGACAAGTAGAACACATCTGCCTTGTAACTAGTACCCTGAATATGGACATCTTGGACTACTCCTGTCCATATTCAGGGTACTAGTAACATGTCCATATTCAGGGTACTAGTTACATGGCATTTAGCTAACTCTCCATATATGGGCATGTGGAACTCATCTGCCATGTAGCTTGTACCCTGCATATGGGCATGATGGACTGCTTTGCTATGTAGCTAACTCTTAGTATATGGGCACGTTGGACACATCTGCCGTGTACCTAGAAGTCTTCATATGGGAATGTTGTATTACTCTGCCATGTAGCTAGCTCTCTGAATATAGACAAGTTGGACTGATCTGCCTTGTAGCTAGAACTCTGTATATGGAAATGTTGAACTATTCTGTCATGTAGCTAGCTCTCAGTATGTGGACATGTTGGAGTTCTCTGCAATTTAGCTAGTACCCTGTATATGGACATGTTGTTCTGCTCTGCCATGTAGCAAGCTCTCAGTATATGGACATGAAGGACACATCTGCCACGTAGCTAGAACTCTGTATATGGAAATGTTGCACTATTCTGCATGTAGCTAGCTCTCTGGATATAGACAAGTTGGACTCATATGCCTTGTACCTAGAACTCTGTATTTGGAAATTTTGCACTACCCTGCCATGTGGTTAGCTCTCTGTATATGGACATTTTGGATTTGTTTGCCATGTAGCTAGCTCTCTGTACCTGGGTATGTTGGACTGATCTGATAAGAATGTAGCTTTCTGTTTATAAACATATTGGACTTGTCTGCCATGCAGCTCGCTCTCAGTATATGGACACTTTGGACACATGGACCATGTAGGTAGATCACTGTATATGAAAATGTTGCACTACTCTTCCATGTTGCTAGCTCTCTGTATATGAACATATTGGACTTGTGTGCCATGTAGCTAGCTCCCAGTATATGGACACGTTGGACATATGTGCCATGTATCTAGAACTCTGTACATGGTAACATTGCACTACATTGACATGTAGTTAGCTCTCTGTATATAGACAAGTTGCATTCACCTGCCTTGTAGTAGAACTCCTATATGAAAATGTTGCATTACCCTGTCATATGGATATGTTGGATTGATCTGCCAAGTAGGTAGCTCTGTGTATATGAACATATTGGACTTGTCTGCCATTTAGCTAGCTCTCAGTATATGGACATGTTGAAGTCCTCTGTGATGTAGCTAGTACGCTGCATATGGACATGTTGTACTACTCTGCCATTTAGCTAGCTCTCAGTATATGGACGTGTAGGACACATCTGTCATTTAGCTAGAACTCTGTATATGGAAATGTTGCCCTATTCTGCCTGTAGCTAGCTCTCCGTATATAGGCAAGTTGGACACATCTGCCTGGTAGCTAGAAATCTGAAAATGGAAATTTTGCACTACCCTGCCATGTACCCAGCTCTCTGTATATGGACATTTTGGACTCGTCTGCCATGTAACTAGCTCTCTGTACATGGATATGTTGAACGGATCTGCCAAGTAGGTAGTTCTCTGTATATGAACATATTGGACTTGTCTACTATGTAGGTAGCTCTCGGTATACGGACAATTTTGACACATGTACCATGTAGCTAGAACTCTGTATATGGAAATGTTACAATACTCTGCCATGTAGCTAACTCTCTGTATATGGATATTTTGGTCTCGTCTGGCATGTAGCTAGCTCTCCGTACATGGATATGTTGGACTGATCTGCCAAGAAGGTAGCCCTCTGTATATGAACATATTGGACTTGTCTGACATGTAGCTATATCTCAGTATATGGACATGTTGGATTAATCTGCCATGTTGCTAGTACACTGTATATGAACATGTAGGATTACTCTACCATTTAGCTAGCTCTCAGTATATGGGCACATTGGACACATCTGCCATGTACCTAAAATTCTTTATATGGGAATGTTGCACTATACTGACATGTAGCTAGCTCTCTGTATATAGACAAGTTGGACTCATCTGCCGGGTAGCTATAACTCTGTAAATGGAAATGTTGCACTACCCTGTCATTTAGCTAACTCCCTGTTTATGGACATTTTGGACTCTTAAGCCGTGTAGCTAGCTCTCTGTACATGGATATGTTATACTGATCTGTGAAATAATTAGCTCTCTGTATATGAACATATTGGACTTGCCTGCCATTTAGCTAGCTGTCAATATATGAACACTTTGGACTCATCTTCCATGTAGCTAGAACTCTGTATATGGAAATGTTGCACTACTCTGCCATGTAACTAGCTCTCTTCATAAGGATATTTTGGACTCGTCTGACATGTATCTTGCTCTCTGTACATGGATATGTTGAACTGATCTGCCAAATATGTAGCTCTCTGTATATGAACATATTGGAATTGTCTGACATGTAATTAGCTCTCAGTATATGGACATGTTGGATTAATCTGCCATGTAGCTAGTACCCTGTATATGGATATGTTGGGCTTTACTGCCATGTAGCTAGCTCTCAGTGTATGGATACGTTGGACACATCTTCCATGTACCTAGAATTCTGCATATGGAAATGTTGCACTATTCTGCTAAGTAGTTATTTCTCTGTATATGGACATTTTGGACAAATCTGTCTTGTACCTAGAACTCTGTATATGGGCATGTTGCACTATTCTGCCATGTAGCTATCGCTCTGTATACGGACATTTTGTACTTCTTTGCCATGTAACTAGCTCTCTGTACATGGATATATTGTACTTATCTTCGAAGTAGGTAGCTCTCTGTATATGTACATATTGTAATTGTCTGCCATATAGCTAGTTCTCAATATATGGACACATTGGACACAACTGCCATGTCTCTAGAAC
>NW_006410009.1:2488-3482 GCF_000296735.1 Chrysochloris asiatica | reverse complement strand
TGTATATGGACATTTTGGACTTGTCTGCCATGTAGTTAGCTCTCAGTATATGGACATTTTGGAGTCATCTGCAATGTAGCTAGTACACTTTATATAAACATATTGGACTATTCTGCCATGTAGCTTGCTCTCAGTATATGGACACGTTGGACATATCTGCCATGCAGCTAGCACTCTGTGTATGGAAATGTTGCAGTATCCTGCCATGTATCTTGGTCTCTGTATATGGACATTTTGGAATTGTCTACCATGTAGCTAGCCTCTGTACATGGATATGTTTGACTGATCTGCCATGTATGTAGCTTTCAGTATATGGACACTTTAAACTCATCTGCCATGTAGCTTGAACTCTGTATATGGAAATGATGCACTACTCTGCCATGTACCTAGCTCTCTGTATATGTACATTTTGGACTTGTCTGACATGTAGCTAGCTGTCTTTGCAAGAATATTTTTGACTTATATGCCATGTAGGTATCTCTCAGTATCTGGACACATTGGACACATCTGCCATGTAGCTAGAACTCTGTATATGAAAATATTGCACTACCCTGCCATGTAGCTAGCTCTCTGTATTTGGACATTTTAGTCTCGTCTCCCATGCAGCTTGAACTCTGTGTATGGAAATGATGCACTACTCTGCCATATAGCTAGCTCTCCGTATATGGAGATTTTGGCCTCGTCTGACATGTAGGTGGCACTCTGTGCATGGATATTTTGAACAGATCTGACATGTAGATCACTCTCATTATGTGGATATGTTGGACAAATCTGCCATGCAGCTAGAATTCTGTGTATGGAAATATTGGACTACCCTGCCATGCAGCTAGCTCTCTGTATATGGACATTTTGGACTCATCTGCCATGTAGTTTTCTCTCTGTACATGGATATGTTGGACTGATCTGCCCAGTAGGTAGCTCCCTGTATATGAACTTATTGGAATTGTCTGCTATGTAGCTAGCTCTCAGTATATGGACATGTTGGATTTATCTG
>NW_006410009.1:0-563 GCF_000296735.1 Chrysochloris asiatica | reverse complement strand
AATGTTGCACTACTCTGCCATGTAGCTAGTACACTTTATATGGATATGTTGGACTACTCTGCCATGTAGCTAGCTCTCACTATATGGACACATTGGATACATCTGCCATGTAGGTAGCACTCTGTATATGAAAATGTTGCACTACCCTGACATGTAGCTAGCTCTCTGTATATTGACATTTTGGACTCTTCCATGTAGCTTAAACTCTGTATATGGAAATGAAGCACTACTCTAACATAAAGCTATCTTTCTGTTTAGGGACATTTTTGAAGCGTCTGACATGTAGCTAGCTCTCTGTGCATGGATATTTTGGACTGATCCGCCATGTAGGTAGCTCTCAGTATATGGACACATTGGACACATCTGCCATGTAGCTAGAACTCTGTATATGGAAATGTTGTACTACCCTGTCATATATTCTGTATATGAACATATTGGACTTGTCTGTCATGTAGCTAGCTCTCATGCTATGGACATGTTGGACTCATTAGCCAGGTCGCTAGTACTCTTCATATGGTCATGTTGGTCTACACTGCCATGTAGCTTGCTCTCAGTATATGAAC
>NW_006410008.1:16583-18737 GCF_000296735.1 Chrysochloris asiatica | reverse complement strand
ATGCCATCGTCTCTGTCAATGTCTCTGCTATCTCCGTTTTTCTAGATAGGGTCTCACACTCCACTCATATTCTTCCTTTTTGTTGGTTCTGGGATTGTCTGTTCCTAAAATGAAAGATTACATTTTAGTTACACATTTCCCACAATTTCAATTTTGACAATTACAATTAATCCTGCTAATAGTTACTCACAACTGAATCATAAAATCCTATCAGCATCATCTCTCACCCTCTTTTACCAGATCCATCTGGAAAAGAGGAAAACTATTCAGTGTGGCTTCTACCTTACCCCTGCTCATTCTGAAACTCAGCACACCCATGAATGTGTGTAAGCCAGCTAATTCATGTCTTTATTTGTTGTTGTTGTTGTTAAGTGCCATTGAGATGGTTCTGAAACATAGCAACCCTGTACAGGGTTTCCGAGGAGTGGCTGGTGAGTTGGAACCACCAACCTTGTGGTTCTAACTGACTACATGTTTTTATAGTTCCCCCCATTTTTGATAGTCAATGTCCCTATCAACCCAGTACACTGCAGAGACAAGCAAGTTCTTTGATCTGAAGAATCTCACATTTCCGTTGGAATTTTGAGCAACTGCATCCATAAGCAAAAGCCCAGTTCATCAAATTGTAGCAATTTGCACTTATTCACAATATCAAACATTCAGTGGTGGAATTATTGCCTTCCATGTGGGAGACCAAGGTTCACTTCCCAGCCAGTGCATCTCATGGGCAGCGCTACCTGTCTTGTAGTGGAGGCTTGCTATGATGCTGCTGAACAGGTTTCAGCAGAGCTTCTAGACTAAGCTGGAATAGGAAGAAAGTCCTGGCAATCCACTTCTGAAAATTAACAATGGGACATAGTTTGATCTATAATGAATCACTAGGATGGTACAGGGCTAGGCATCATTCTATTCTGTTGTGTATAGAGTTGCTACGAGTTGTGGAATACCTCACTAGCAGCAAATAGTAGCAAAAACAGCCCCACAGTAGACATTCAATGAGTGTTTGATTTCTATTCTAGAGCTAGAGAAGGAACATCTCCTCTTAAGCGAATTTAAAAGCTAGATTCCTGGACATTGATTTTGGAATTGAGGCAGGGAGAGGAATTTAAATGCACACACAGAGCTTGATCTCATAACCCCCTTGGACATTAATATTTGTTTAAGAAAGACCTGGATTTAGAGTATAAATAAACTTAAGCTGAAAGCTTTTGTTGTTGTTGTTAAGTGCCATCGAGTCGGTTCCGACCCATAGCGAAAGCTTTAGGGTTTTTAAAAATCTGGCTATCCTTATTGAACTTAGTGTCAGAGAGACTCTATCTGAGTTGACCAACATATAAAATTTGAACTAATGTTTGTGAAAGCACCTCATCAGCATCTGGCTATTTGGTAAGGTTTATCTCTTTCCTTTCTTTCTTCTTTTCCTTGCTTTTTGTCTTCCTTCTCCTTTCTCTTCTTTTTATTTGAATTTGTTAAGAGAATATGTCTATGGTTCATTGTAGATCTCCCTTTTTAACTTCTTACAACATTGGTTTCATATAAGGTTTGTTCTTTTGTGATCGAGCACTGCAGGCTAATATACTGGACTACAAAGTTGATTTGAACTGCAAGGTCACAGCTTAAACTCACCAGTTGCTCCTTGGAAATGCTATATGGTGTTGCTATGGGTTGGAACCGACTCTACAGCACTTAACAACAACAATTCCACTCAGCATAGTGTTCTCCAGATTCAACCATGCTGTGAGGTGTTTCACATATTCCTACTTCTTCTTCTTCTTTGTTTTTTTCCTGCCTTAGATTTATTTGTACAAATAGCATAGGAGGACACCAGCTCCATACAGATGGTAGCCCAAAGGGTCATGCCACTCCCTCTGTCCTCAGATGGAGAACTCTATTCCATCTTTGTGGGGGCCTGGGCACATTTGGGAGCCTGAGGTGAGGCCTTGGCTGGGGCTGGAGTTGAAGCCTTGGCTGGAGCTTTAGTTGAGGCCTTGACTGGAGCTTTAGTTGAGGTTTTGGTTGAAGCTTCAGTCTTAGTTTTAGCACTGGCCTTGGACTGGCCTACAGAGCCTCAGACCCTTGGCAATGCATACCTGAGCATGCTTCCCCTGTTTGGGATGGGCAATGTAGGCCAGTTGACTGAGCTTGCGGTTGACA
>NW_006410008.1:14284-15153 GCF_000296735.1 Chrysochloris asiatica | reverse complement strand
AGTCCTTACTGGGAGCATTCTCATTTAAAGTTAGTTTCCCCCTTACTCCATGAACTTCCCCTATTTCCTTGATGGTTGTATTCTTATTTTAAAGTGTCTAGTTGGTCAAACTAGTTCTTTCCCTCCACTGAGGTCTTTTTGTTATACTAACCTGCTACCCTCAAGACTTCCCTTAGTCCTGAAGATGGACCATGCCAACAAGAGTTATTGCTCACAAATCCTCCTCTGTTCTCTTTACACTTATTGATCTCATCTTCATTTATTCTTCTTAAATCCACATAAAGTCTATCATTTCTGGATGTCCCTAAGTGTAGAGCTAACTATGCCTATATTAGGTTGCATCATGCTTGCACCTGACACAATATAACTAAATATAACATAATATAACTAAAACACATACAACTGAAAATGCACTGGTCCAAAATCCAATCTCCAGCCTGTAGGCACACAGCCTCATTCAGTCCATGGATCTAGAGTCCATAGCTGCTCCATGGCACCATCTCTGCCACTATTGCTGCTGTCGCTGCTTCTTCAGGCAGGGATCCCAAGCTCCATTCATGCTCTTCCTTCTTGATGTCCTGCGATTGTCTGTTCCTGAAATGAAAGAGAACTATTCCCTTCTTTTAGCTACACATCTTCTACAGTTACAGTTCTGACAATCACAATCAATACTACTGACAATTACAATTGAAATAATACAATCTTATCAGCATTGTTTCATATCCCCTTTCGCCAGACTCTTATGGAAAAGATGAAAATTAGTCAGTAAGGATTTCCCCTTGACCTCTCATTCTAAAACTAAGCACACCCATGAAAATTTGTCAAGTCATTCACTTCATGCATTTATAGCAATTGTTGTTTTGTTTTGT
>NW_006410008.1:10547-11503 GCF_000296735.1 Chrysochloris asiatica | reverse complement strand
TCGAAACTACCAGCTATTCCACGGGAGAAAGATGAGGCTTTCTGCTTCCGCAAAGATTTACAGCCTCGGAAACCCTTTACAGGGTCACTATGAGTCGGAAATGACTCCACTACACATAACAACAATGTGAGTATGATTTTAATGTTCTCTTTCAGCTTCTTGCCCTCAGAGCTGCCAGAGTGATTTCAAGATGCTACTGTTGGTTGTTATGCTGTACCTCAGGATTTAATTTAATTTTAGGCCTGTTTTGTTTTTAAACTCTCTTTCCCTCTGCACACCCCTTGTTCTGACTTTTCTGTATTTAAAAACAAAACAGTTCAGTGCCAGCTCTTGGGCTGAGAGTATCTCTGCTCATGTGTGGTAGAAGAACCCATCAGTGGTCAGGTGAGGGATGTCCACTAGCTCAGTCACCCCCTCTAGTCACCAGAATGGAGGTGCGCAAACAATGTGGGTGGGCCAATGAACAGTTACCAAAAAAAGAAAATCAGAACAAAGCAAAACTGACAAAGTGTATTGTCCACCTGTGCTCTGAGGTTCCTGCAGCGTTTTTCTATTGTGTGTCTGCTCCCTTGCTTAGTCTTACTGTTTGGTCTTGTCCAAGTTGTCGGCTCAAGGCACAGAGCCCGGCAGATTCAAAAGTATGATTTCTTACTTTGCTACAAGTTCCACTAGCTATACGCCTTCAAACCTTTTAAATATTCCTATATATGTGGTTCTGAGTTTTGGAGCTCTACCCTGAATCTGCTTTGCCTGGTATTCTGTGGTATTGCTGATGGCGAACCTCACTGCACCTCCACCCCAGCGGCCTTCAAGCCCTGCCTCTTTATTCCCTCTTTTGAGCCATTGTATCCATAGGTGTAGGTCAAGTTCATCAAATTGTATCAGATTACTCTTTTTTTCTCTCTCTTCTTTCTTCTTCTAGTTGAGCTATGATCATCCAGTCATTGAAGACAGGT
>NW_006410008.1:7974-8797 GCF_000296735.1 Chrysochloris asiatica | reverse complement strand
AGTCTATTTTATATTGTATGCAAGGGAAACCAAGATTCAAAAGACATCCAAGCATTTTAATACTATTCTCCCCTTTTCCCCATTCCAACCATGTCTCAGTCTCTGTATCCCAGAGCCCTATAGTTCCAAGGTTGGGTGTGCACATCTTTTAAAATGCAAATGTTTTAACTCTGAAGTTCTGGGTGGAGCTCAAGATTACACCTTAAAGTTCAATCCAATCAAGTATAGGCTAAGGCTGGCTTACAAACTTTCTGTAATCATAATTGCCAATATATCTATTACACATGTGTGCCTACTTTATAATAATAAGCAGAAGCCAATATCCATAAGGCAGTCAAACACTTTTTAAAACACTCAAGTTCAATCTTTCCCTTCACCTTGGACTAACCCCATTCATATGCATATGGCCTTGGGCCTCTGGCAGGGTGGATTCCAGTAGGCCCTGGCCACAGATCAGCTGTCTTTTCTATCCAGCATGAAATCAGCTCCAGAAGCTGCTCTCCTTTCAGCTGAAATATTTTATCACATTCCTCTTCCTTCTTTCTCCCACAAAACCTTACAATTTCTTAGGTCTGGAGCCATTGTAATGAATGCTGCTCATGGCACCAAATGGTTCAACCAAGTAGGGACCAAGTCTGACTTCCTCTGTATCTGCACTAATCCTTGGACTTAGCACATGATACAACATTTAATAGCTGTCTGAGCTCTGGTAGCACAGTGGTTACAAATCGGGCTGCAAACCTCAAGATCAGCTGTTCGAAACTACCAGCTGTTCCACAGGAGAAAGAAGAGGCTTTCTGCTCCTGTAAAGATTTACAGCCTT
>NW_006410008.1:5701-6787 GCF_000296735.1 Chrysochloris asiatica | reverse complement strand
TAGTGAGGTTGGCCCAAGATTGGGGAGTGTTTCGTTCTGCTGTGCATAAGGTTGCTATGGGTCGGTGCCAACTCCATGGCACCTAACAACAACAAACTCTCTGGGGAAGAGACCCTATACCTTTATAAGCCCCAGTACATACCAATGCCAAAGGGTCTTCTCCTTTCATGGAGACAGACCTGCTTCTTTCTTTGAAGTGTACTTTTGCTTTGACTTCTGAAAAGCAGTGACTCAGTGGGACTAATTCTTTAGACCCCCAAGAGCTAGAGGGGCCAGGGAAAAATGTGACAATCTGGCCAAGGTATGGCAAGGCAGCCTCTCAGACTTTTTTCAGGGTCACTTTGAGAGGCTCCCTGGGTAAGGGATGTGCTTCCCACCACTAACTACTTTTCTCTTGGGAGAGTTCCTCTTCACCATCCCTTTACTTGAGTGTAGTGAGTCCACTCCTTCTCCACAGACAGCTGCCTCAGTGGTCATTTGAACCTAGTAAGGGCCCTCCTCCCAGCCTGACTGGAGTCTGTCCTCTTCTCAAGTCTTGATCAGCACTCAGTCTCCCAGTCAGAAATGATGAATGGTGAATTCGAAGGGGAGAGGTTTGGACCAAGAATCCCTTTAAAGCAGAAAGGGCCAGCACATAGTTTGGACCAATAATCCTTAGCAAAGCAGAAAGGGCCAGCACATAGTTTCTCAGAAATCCAAGGTAGGAGAGTCTATGGTATGGTGCCCCTTTAGCAGTGAATGCCATTTGACCCTTCGGCTTCAAAAATAAAAGAGGATTAACATGAAGATATTCAGGGATAACACATTCCCACAACAGTATTTACTACACTCTATTTCTTCAAACTAAAAGAAACATTACTGGCTCTATCATCTTAATGCATGAATACAGCACTTCACTTAAAATCTTCTCAAATAGGAATGTCAATTAAACATTATAACTTTGTCAAATAAACTGAAATTATCAAGACTCACGTCTATAACACAATACCCTTTTCCTCCTCTGAAGAAGACGAAATGCATACATACAGAGTGGCCCAAATTTTAACCTCAAAAAATGTTTTAAATTCAGAAAGAGTATTGGTATAC
>NW_006410008.1:3068-5178 GCF_000296735.1 Chrysochloris asiatica | reverse complement strand
GAGTCAATCTTTCCCTCCTCCTCTTCAGTCAAAAGTCTCATAGTTACCTTCATCTGCCCCTCATCCTCTCTATTCTTAACCCAAATCTTACAATTAGGTCCCATCCCAAAAGATTCAAAAGTTGATCTCTAGTTTCCCGAGAGAAATCATCTTTCCTTCCCTTCTTATTTCTGGACATTCTCTTTTGAAATGGCCTGTCTCCCCACACTTATAACAGTCATCCACTGGTGTGGTTGGGGACCTGGCCCAGTCCTCTCTTCCCTTTCCACTAGGATGCCTAACACTGTAATCACTGTCCCACTTCCCTTGAGAAGGGACATCTTGTTCTAGCCTCTTACAAATTATTTTATTCAAAGTAGTTACTATGATTCTGGCTTTCTACCTCTGTTCCTCCTCCTCTCTACAAAAACTTCCTGAGGTTCTCTTAACAGTTCACCAATGAGTTTCTCACTCCATCCCTCAATGTTTTGTCTTGGTCTTGGGCCTTCAAGGGGAAACATCTTCTAAATTGATTCCACTCCCCCTGCTAACCAACAAAGAGCATAGGCTATCTCCTCCTGAGAAGTCTGAGTTCTATCATTTACATGAAGGACTAGGGCCTGGAAGACCCAGTCCTCTTTGGAACCAAATTGAGGCCAGAGCACAGATAGTGAATGGAATGGCTCTTTTGGCCAAATAAAACAACAATATTTAATCATCTTTTGTTTATCTTTTTTCCCTCTAGTTTGGGGGTTGTCCCCCAAAGCCCTCAACATTTTCCCCAAAGGCCCAGAATTCCATTTCCCATTTTCTATTGGTCTTGGTACCTGAGTTCCCCTGCATGCTCAACCCCCCAATATTTTCCTGGATTTAGGTACTCATGGAGATTTCTTGTATACAACCACAAGATTTCACTTTGTCCCGTCTCCGACTGGATTGGGACTCCACACTCGCTTCACATCCAAGATGCGTCTCGGTCACACAATGACCCCTGAAAATGCCTGACCACCAAGGCAATATTAACAGTCCAATTTTCCCACCCTGGTCTGCATACAGATTGCCTGGTCACTGTGGTTACTCTGTTCTTAGCTCTGCAGTCTCTCTCATTAATTCTGATCACCTTTTAACAATCTTGGGTTTTTTTCTGGCTCTTGCAGGGAGGCAAATGTGGAGTAGGCAACCGAAAAAAAGTCAGGGCATGTCTCATTTTCCATCAGGGCTGCCACTCCAAGTAGGCAGAACATCCCTAATGGATCCCAAAATTTGTAAGAAACATAGTCAATACTGACAAATGCTCAGGTAATCCAATTTATACTCATTTTCGTGTGAGAGAGGTTTTCTTTATTAAATTTTGCAAAATCGGATGCCCCACTCAGTAGACACAGGCAGATGTGCCACACGGCCAGCCTGCAAACAGTTTTATTTCCTGTCTGGAAAAATCCCCTGCTCTAGCTCCCCTTCTACTAGGTAATACGAGGTCACAATCTCCACCCAAGGTCACCTACTAGTCTTTACTGGGAACATTCTCATTTAAAGTTAGTTTCCCCTTTACCCCATGAACTTCCCCTATTTCTTTGATGGTTATATTCTTATTTTAAAGTTCCTAGCCAGTCAAACTTAGGGACCTCTGGTAGCATAGTGGTTACAAATCAGGCTGCTAACCTCAAGGTTGGCAGTTTGAAACTACCAGCCTTTCCATGAGAGAAAGATGAGGCTTTTTATTCCCATAAAGATTTACAGCCTTGGAAACCCTGTGCATGGTCACTATGAGTCGGAACTGACTCCACAGTACTTAACAAAAACCACAAGCCAGTCAAACTAGTTCTTCCCCTCCACTGAGCTCTTTTCGTTATGCTAGGTTACTACCCCCAAGACTTCCCTTAGTCTTGAAGATGGACCATGCCTACAAGAGTTATTTCACTCACTATGAGTTGGAACCAACTTGACTTAACAACAACAGTTTTGTTTTACTTTTAAATACTTCTATATCTGTATTGATTTCTGGGTGTTGTTGTTATGTATAGTTCTCAGTCCAAATAACACCCTTTAGCGTTTTTTGCAACATTAGTTTGGTCATTACAATTTCTTTAATTTCTGTTTATCAGAAAATGTCCTAATTTCACCATTATAT
>NW_006410008.1:0-558 GCF_000296735.1 Chrysochloris asiatica | reverse complement strand
AAAATACTCATGAAAATCAAAGACCACAGCCTTTGATATGGGTTGCACCTCAATGTAAGGAAAACAAAAATCCTCACCATGGGGCCAACAAACAACATCCATATTAATGGAGAGAAGATTGAGATTGTCAAAGACTTCATTTAGCTTGGATCAACCATCAACACTCATGGAAGCAGCAGTCAAGAAATCAAATGACATATTGCATTGGGCAAATCTGCTGCACAAGACCTCTTTAAAGTGTTGAACAGCAAAGATGTCAGTTTGAGGACAAGTCATGATATTTTCAATATCCTAATCTGCATGTGAAAGTTGGACAGTGAATAAAGATGACTGTAGAAGAATTGATGCATTGAGTTATGGTGTTGGAGGAGAATACTGAAAGTACCATGGACCGCCAAAAGAACAAATAGATCTGTGTTGGAAGAAGCGAGGGACTAGTCTCTGAAGAAGGATATCATGTTTGGCAAAGTGGAGGAAGACCCCCAGGCAAGATGGATTGGCACAATGGCAGCATCAATGGACTGAAATGTAGCAACAATTGTGAGGTTGGCCCAGGAC
>NW_006410007.1:0-18573 GCF_000296735.1 Chrysochloris asiatica | reverse complement strand
TTCTTATTGTTTAACTCAGAGTAACTTTCACAGGGGTTGTGTGCCTCCCTGGTATATGGCAATTGGTATTGGTTCTTGCCTGGATTTTGGTATTTTATAGAGTGTGATTGTAGCTTGACTATATGGCAGTAGTTGCTGTCTCTTCTTGGGTAATACAGGGAGAGAAAGAGTCCCCCAAAGGTAAAAAGGTGAGCATAAAACAGCAAAACAGAAACAGCAATAAAATAAGGGGAAAATAAAAAGACAACAACGACAATAGAAAAAGTAAATTGGATATTGTAGTCTATAATTGCAGAAAAGGGAGAGGAGAGAGAGAAGAAAAAATTACCTGTAGCCTAATATGAGTATAAGGAGCACTGGTAGCGTAGTGGTTATGAATTGGGCTGTGAACCGCAAGGTCAGCAGTTCGAAACTACTAGCTGTTCCGTGGGAGAAAGATGAGGCGCTCTGCTCCCGTAAAGATTTACAGCCTCGGAAACCCTGTGCAGGGTCACTATGAGTCAGGACCAACTCCACGGTACTTAACACCAACAACAATATGAGTAAGACTTTAATGTCTTCTTTCAGGTTCTTGCCTTCAAAGCTGCCTGATAGATTTTAAGATGCCACTGCTGGTTGTTATGCTGTACCTCAGGATTTAGTTTAATTTTCAGCCTGTTTTGTTTTAAAATTCTCTTTCCTTTTCCACACCCCTTGTTCTGGCCTTTTCCCTATTAAAAAAAAAAAAACAGTTCAGGGCTGGCTCTTGGGCCGAGAGTATCTGTGCGCATGTGTGGCAGAAGAACCCACAAGTGGTGGGGGTAGGGGTGTCCACTCGCTCAGGTACCCCCTCTAGTCACTGGAATGGAGGTACGCAAACAGTGGGAGGCCAATGAACAGATACCAAAAAAAAGAAAATCAGAACAAAGCAAAGCGGCAAAGTGTATTGTCCACTTTTGCTCCGAGGTTTTCGCAGCATTATTCCGTAGTGGGTCTGCTTGGTCTTGCCGTTTGGTCTAGCCCAAGTTGTCGGCTCCAGGCCACAGAGCCCGGCAGATTCAAAAGTATACAATTTCTTGTAGAAGTAGATGTTTTTTGACAAAAGGAGGTGGGTGATTGATTCTGCAGGAGTGGAGGTTCCTGGTACCGTTAAGTGAGAAGAGAAGAGTGTGAACCTACCCAGAGAGGCAGTGACGTCAGGCATGGCGACAGAGATGATGACATGGACATATAGAGTGGCTAGGGACACAGGACTCAGGAAGGGAGAGGGTCTGTGTGCTGACAGCTGGGGGTGGGGGGGCTGTGGGGTGTATCCTTTAGTTATTTGATGATGCATGGAGGGGATTGTAATCATTGTAATGAAAAGAAATATGATAGGATGAATGTAAAACTGATGTTCTCCCATGTAAACCCACATAATTCACAATAAAAACTTTAAAAAAAACCAACAACGCTATTTCTTACTTCCGCTATGAGTTCCACTAGGAATAAGCCTTCAAACTTTTAAAATATTCCTACCTATGTGGTTCAGAGTTTTGGAGCTCTGCCCTGAATCTGTTTCGCCTGATATTCTGTGGTATTGCTGATGGCGAACTTCACTGCACCGCTACCCTATCCGCCATCAAGCCCCACCTCCTTAAACCAGTCTTTGCAGTCAATTTGTTTAATGCAATACTTCATTTTGTTTCTTAACTGTTACTTCCGTGAGTGTTGATTGTGGATCCAAGTAACTGAATTTTTTTACAACTTCAATCTTTTCTCCTTTTATCAAGATGTTTTTTATTGGTCCAGTAGTGGGGATTTTTGTTTTCTTTACATTGAGGTGCAATTCATACTCAAGGTTGTAATCTTTGATTTTCATTAGTACTTCAAGAACTCTTCACTTCCAACAAGCAAGGTTGTCTCATCTACATATTACAGGTTGTTAGCTAGTCTTCCTCAATCCTGATGCCACATTCTTCTTCATATAATCCAGCTTCTTGCATTATTTGCTCAGCATAGATTTTGAATAAGTGTGGTGAAAAGAGACAATCCTAGCACACACCTTTCCTGAATTTAAACCATTCAATTTCCCCCTGTTTTGTTCTGATTACCTCTTGGTCTATGTAAAAATTCCTCATAAGAACAATTAAGTGTTCTGGAATACTTGCTCTTCAGAATGTTATCCATAGTTTTTTATGATCCACACAGTCAAATGCCTTTGCATAGTCAATAAAGCACAGGTAAACACACGTTTTAGCCAAGATAGATTTGATGTCAGCAATAATATCCCTCATTTCACATCCTCTTCTGAATAAAGCTTGAATTTCTAGCAGCTCCTCGTACTTGTACAGCCACAACTGTTTCTGAATAATCTCCAGAAGAATTTTGTGATATTAGTGATATTTTACTTACAAAATTTTATTATATTAATAATATTTTTCAATGATTTCTGCCTTCTGTTGAGTCACCTTTCTTTGGAATGGGCACAAATATGGATCTCTTCCAGTTGGTTGGTTAGGTAGCTATCTTCCAAATTTCTTGACACAGATGAGTGAGTACCTCCAGCGCCACATCAGTTTGTTGAAACATTTCAATTTGTATTCTGTCAATATTAAGGATTTTCAAATTGCACCTAAAAGAAGTTTGACAACCATGGCCAGATCATATCTAAATTCTCTCTTGGCTTTCTGATTCTCCCACATTACCTGGGCAACTTGACAGTTTCACATCAGTTGGGATGCCTTCATTCCCAGACAGAAGTCACCAGAATCTGGGAGGGTGGGTTCTTTTCTCTGAAGGCAAGAGAAATGTTATTTCCACTGAAGTCTAGATCACTGAAAACTTAGGCAATGGAGAGAGCTTGCAAATCTGCCAAACAACATTCCAAATCCAAAACAGATTTGGTTATTAGTATTTCCTGGAAGAAAGCAATATGCTTACTGGAGTACAGGATGTTCACAAAATATTCAGTGAAGGGAACAGAGACTGAGACAATTTTCCTCTCTTTTATTGCTTGCCTCAACTTGACATAAACTATTAAGTGTCTGCTTTTAATTTTGAAGCGGTAGAATATTTAAGAATGGATCTAGGAGATGTTCCTCTTGGCTTGGTTGGGACATTTCTCCTCAAATAGACAGTATAAAGGTAACACCACTGCTTTGCACTCACTTGTCCCTAAACATTGGGTTCCAATGTGGATGTCTGACTAGGGAATTTCTCCAGGAGGTGTATTTGACAATTTTGTAGCTGGATATTATTGCAAAGAAGAAGACAATAAGGGTGTAGAAGGTCTAGTGAATTCAGAGAGGCAGGCCACTATACAGTGAAGGAGGCAGGATGTAACAAAAAAAAGCCTTTTGTGATTGGAGGAAAATTCCCTGAGCAGGTGCATCCATGAAGGAATCCTTGATTCTTGGGACTGGGGAAGAGAGGTATTCACTTACAAAGGCTTCAAAATTCCTCTCCATGTTCATTCAGCAGTCCCATCTCCTCATCCGACCATGGAGGCTCCAGAGTTTAGGAACGGAATGTGACAGATTTGTGGGATGAAGGAAATGTCTCTTGCCACATGCCAGGAGAATGCCTGGTAGCCAGCAAGCCCACCACTCCCCAGGGTGAGTCAGACACTCCTCTGATTTATAGGGAGTTTCGGTGTGGCGTTATGGGATAATGCACTGGACCGCAAGGTCAGTTGTTCAAATTCACCAGGCACTCCTCAGAAACCCTATACAAGGTTGCTATGAATCAGAACTGATTTGACACCACTTAACAACAACAAGAAACCTTCCCCTAGGCAGTTACAGAGGAGGGGCCAAGAAAGCAAATATATAGTAAGGAGATAGAGAATCAAAGGGATATCCACTGAATATTGTAAAGGGGGCAGGTAAAGAGAAGCAGGATAAAGGGAGTGATGATCTACACTCCATGTGGGAGTCACTTTTCTAGTTAGAAGGATGGGCTAAGATTGAGAGTGAATGGTACATAGGAACAATAGTCTTGGAGAAGGGAAACTAGCTGCCAGATATGATAAAGTATGACATCAATGAGCAATAAAACTAAACAAAGCAAGTAACCACCAAAGGTTCACAGTGGAAGGCAAGCTCAGCATCTCAGGAACGGATCTCCAGGTCCTTCCTTCCATGGAGCCACTGGTGGGATCAGGAAGCGGAGGCCTTGGTTAGATGCTGAAGATAAAAAGGATTTGGGGACATCTGTAGAAAACCACCTTACAGACCACTTTTGCTATGGTTTCCTCAGTTTTTTTAGGCTTTCATTTAGTCATGATTTGCTTATCCTGGTATAGGCACCAGCAGGTACCTTTCTCATACTGCTACATCCTCACCCCAAGCTGGAGCCAGATCTATACCTGGGTAACAACTCTATAACTTTAACACTCCTCATGTCATCCAAATTAGCATCCCCAATGCTAACATGGCCAAGTGCATCATTGACTGACCAGGCTAAAAAGACAACACACACACACACAAATCCCAAAATAGTTATAAACAACTCTAATATGTCATCCAGATGGCCAGAGGCAAGGAAATCATTTCTAAATGATCTTGATGATCTTTGCTCATGTGTTATTTCCAGCAGTACAGACCATGCACTCCCATGGAAAATGGACAGAGATGACTCTGGAGGAGGTCACAGTGACCAAGGTCTTCACTAGGACCACACAGAGGGATTCACAGAAAATAGGTTCCTGGGGTAATGGCCTAATGACACAGTGACCATGACCCTGAAATCTGTTCGATTAGGAGCAAGTGGAGATGCAATGTGGCCACCATTGGACCACAACTGATCAGCTCAAGGAAGTCCGCTAATTCTGCACATCGAATCCATTACCAAAGTGTTCCTCCCTTCACAACATAGATGACCTGTTGTGAGCTGCATTTCAATAAATTATATCTCACACAGCATAGCTAGGCCTGTTAGGGACAAACTTTTTAGAGTGGACCTTTTTATGAAGTTATTAATTTCATGATAATGAGGTCATCAGACCTCAACTTTATTGTTTGATAAACCAAGATTACATTACTTATTTTTTAAACCATATATTGGCTTCTCTTTATTCTATGCTAAAGTGTAGAGTAGGATGTTTGGGGGAAGGAATGTTTGGTCTGGGTTTGGTCTATCACCTTGGCCTTTCATGTTCCTCTTTTTCTCTGCTCCTATGTGTTTTGAACAATCTGGTTTCTGGGGACCACAGAACACATTCATTTTAGAGGTGGGGCTGGGGGATGGGCCTTACACAAAAGGGCATCTGTGGACTACAGACAGTCTGTGTAGGGCTTGTGCGGCCCCCACTCCATCATTTATGGGCTGCATGCTTACCGGTAAGCTGAATGCCACCTGTTCAATGACACAGGAGGGAAATCATTTAGAAGTGCTGTGCCAACTGTGGTTGGGGATGGAATAAAAATCCTTAAGCAGAGGAATGCCTTCATCTGCAAAACACTCAGATTCGATTCTGTGTGTGCATGTACATGTGTAAGTATTCACACAGGGTGTGTATATGTGTGTGTGTGCAGTGGTGGTGGGTGAACTGCTCTTAGATAATAGCCCTTGTCCCTCTGGAGAAAGTCTGAATTCAAAGTGATTTTTTAACAGCTTCTCATCTTGCCTGAAGCTCAGTATAGTTACGATTAAATCAAAAAGAGGTCTAAGTAAAGAAGAAACAAGAGTTATGTATTGGCTGATGGTGGGGTAATAGAAGAAAAGAGAAAGGAAGTTCTACTTACCCTACAACCACAATTATAAAATCTAGTAAATTCCAACCGTTGCGGAGGTAAGCATTGGGATGAAAGAGAAGTCCATAGGCTATTACTTTTAAAAATGCTTCCACAGTAAAAATGATGAGAAAGAGATATTCCACTCGTTCCTAAGAAACAAAAACAGAAAAAAAAGAGAGAAAATCATTAGGTTGAGGATTTGAAAAGTTCTGAACCAACAGATCTTACAAACAGATGGCGAATGCTGCCTCTTCTGTGGTGGGATCTAGGGGAACACAGAGAGACCCCCTAGTCAAAGCTGCAACTCCACAACCTGTCCCATCATTAGAGCCTCAATCCATTGAGGATGAAAGGTTTTTTTTAACCTTCACAACTCACCTGATAAAATGCAAATACATATTGGGGTGGTGGAGAAATTGCGTATTTTTTTAAAAATCTTATGTAATCAGTTAACATTTATTGTACCTTCCTAGAAAAGAAGGCATCTTGGTGTGGCACTGCCAATAAACACTAGATTGCTAACTGCAAGGTCAATGGTTCAAACCCACCAGCCACTCCTCAGAAACTCTGTACAGGGTGGCTATGAGTCGGAAATGACTCAACAGCATCAACACACACATACACTCAGAAGAGAAGGTCCTAATCTAAAGGGAAGCAGTTTCATGATAGAGGAGAAGTGTGCCGAGGAAGGAGGGGAAACAGAAGCAATACTGTACCACAACTTTGAGGTGGCAACCATTTAGGTAACAGACATGGTCTTAGGGTGTGTACTAGCCAAGTACTTCTCCAAAACGACAAAGCAAAATCACAGCTGTAGAGAAACCAAGACACTGAAGATCACTTAACAGCAGCCAAAACAGACACAACCGGCTGGCTCACATACACTGATCAACAAATTTGCATATCTTTCTTGATCAAATAAAGCTTTCTCTTTGTCTGAGACACAGAGCAGGTCAGCATAGAATTTCAGCATTTCCAGGCAGGCACAGGGGTGGGGGCAGTAAATGGAAAGGTCCTATCTCTTGTCTTAAGGTATGGAAGGTTATCTTTTTCCCTCCCTCTGCCACCTTTAAGAAGGGTTTTTCAGTGAAGGATGCAGCTTCTATCCCCAGGATCCCACACTTTACAGGACAGACTCTTGGCTCAATTAGAGAGCACAGAGTCTGTGTGCTGATTCACTTGTTTCCCTCACCACTAATTGCTTTCTCCCACAATCCAATCCCAATGCAGAGCCTTAAATGGTCCCCACTAGGCAAGGTTGCCGGCTTGTCTTCATGCTCCACTGCTTGTCTCTGCAGGCACCTCAGCCCATCTCTCTCTGGAGCCAACAAAAGTCCATACTGCATTTGGGCATGGAACCAATGATATCACTAGTGGGTGTGTGTGTGTGTGGGGGGGGGGGGGGGGGGGGGGGGGGGGGGCAGTGGGAAGGGAGGGGGGGGGTGTCGCGGGGGGGGGGGGGGGGGGTTGTGTGTGGACCACACCGGATGGTACTGTCAGAGAAGATAGCGCCAAAATGACTGTCTATAACATTTTTGTGCAGTGTTTCAGCAGAAATTTATTCTTTTTTTATACAAACATCCCTGTATTCATTACACAAACAAAAGCATTTTTCCTAAGCCCATCTTACAAGTGTCGATATACCTACAATACTAAAACTCTGTACTCATTTACTTTTAGAATCTTTTAATGGCCTCTGGTCAGAGCTGTCAGCATTACCCAATTACAATGATGCTTTCCAGTCATGTGTTTCGTCTGTTTTCGTTTCTTCCGGCGTTTTTATAGTTGCTGATTTTGTCAAAACTTATGGTGTTTTAGCTACAACATTGTGGTAATTAACCTTTGTGACCCTAAATCAATAACAGTTTTCAAGAGTGAAGTAGTAATAAAGGGAAAGGATAAAAATTTAAAAAAAGAAAAAAGGCTTCCACGCAGTTACTAATAATGTAATGCAATATACAAAGATGCTCCAAAACAATTCTGTTGTCAAGTCTTCATATAATCTAAGAAATATTATATTGAGGCCATTTATAACTCTATTTATCACATATTATTCTGTGATTAAAACTGATACTCAATATTCCAAAGGACTCTGTATAGTCTGGTATCCATGGGTGGGGGGGGTGGCACCATGAACTACTGCACTGGATGGTCCATGTGTGGATTATCCCAGCAGGACATGCCCATCTGCAGTCTCGAGAGCACTCAGTTCAGAACCCCAGACTACTTCCCCAACCTCTGCAGGGCCAGGAAGAGCTCACTGAAGACTACCAACACTCACCCATGTTTTGAAGAGGGGCATCGCTGAAGAAGCAGACTAGCTCAGCCTGCTGGGATGGTGATCCATTAAGGTACTAGGAGCTGCATGCTGGTTCTGCACAGGATGGCTAGCTCTTCCATGCCCCGATCCCATCCAATCTTCCCACGCCCCCTAGACTTGTAGTGAGTGCTGGCCTCATTGCACCTAGTTCTTGGTTTAAGAATACCAGGTTAAAAACAGGCAAAATTCTAGGTTCCACCCAGACCTGCTGAAGCATATATTTCTCCTGGGTATGGAGTCTGAAAATGGGCATAATAGATCATTTCCAGGTATTTTTGAGGCCCTTGAAAATTTAAGAACCACTGGCCCATGTGCTAGGTCTCCAGGTGGTACAAACGGTTGAAAGGTTGGTGGTTTGAACCCACCCAGCAGTGATGCAGAAGAAATGTAATTCTACTCTGAGAGTAGAGTAGTCATGAGTTGAAATGGACTCAGTGGCAATGGTGGGTTTTTTTGCTTTGTCTTTTTTTTGGAGGACAGGTAGTCTATATGATAATGGAGATGCAAATCAGGCAGTAAAAGGGAAAGGAAGAGAAAGATCAGATTGAATCAGTATCTCAGAAGCAGATTCATTCTCTACTTGTTTTATTCATTGCATTGTAGTTGTTGAGTGCCAGTCAAGAGAGTTGGTTGGAAACCCATAGCGACCCTGTATAGGGTTGCCAAGGAGTGGCTGGTGAGCTGGAACCACTGACTTTGCAGTTCAAACTGACTTTGCAGTCTAGTGCATTAACCCACAGTGCCACACCAGGACTCTTATTCACTGCAGCACCATTATGTTGGTCTACAGAACTGGATGCTTTGATATTGACCCACGGACATATATGGCATATGGCAGCCTACAGTCTTTAAAAATTAGGTGTTACTAAATTAAATTGTTCAACAGGGCTGTATTGAAAGAAGAAAACATGTTACCAAGAGCCCAATGCAACCTGAGGGAAGCTTGTGGAAGGTGGGAGGGGAAGAGTTGTCAAACAACCTCTCAGCCTGTCTCCTCGCTCTACCTTACCCCCACAATGGTTCAGAACTTTCATTTTTAGCATCAGATAACGAGGCCACCTCCTTCTGTACTTCCAGAAACCTCCTTGGAAATTTACAAAGTTGAAGATGATAGAAGAAAGGCAGACAAAGGAAAGGAAACCAGTACCAATTGTTTTTGCTGTTAGGTGTCATCCAGTTGGTTCCGACTCATATTAACCCCATGCGCAACAGAACAAAACACTGCCCAGTCCTGTTCTACTCACTCATTCAATTGTTATACTTGAGCCCATTGCTGCTGCCACTACATCAATCTATCTCCTTAGGGGGTTCTTCCTTTGTTTCACTGACCCTCTACTTTACCAAGCATGATGTCCTTCTTTGGGAACTTGTCCCTCTTGATAACATGTCAAAAATATGAGAGACAGTGTCTCACCATCCTGGCTTCTAAAGAGAATTCTGGCTGTACATCTTCCAACACAGATTTATTTGTACTTCTGGCAGTCCATGGTACTTTCATTATGTTTCTCCAATACCATAATTCAAATGCATCAGTTCTTCTACAGTTGTTCATAATCCAACTTTCACATGCATTATGAGGCCACTGAAAATACCATGGCTTGGGTCAGGTGCACCTTAGTCCTCAAACTGACATCTTTGGTCTTGAGCACTTTAAAGAGGTCTTGTGCATCAGATTTGCCTAATGCAGTATGTCGTTTTATTACTTGGCTTCTGCTTCCATGAGTATTGATTGTGGAGTCAAATAAAACGAAGTTTTTGACAACTTCGATCTTTTCTCCATTTATTATAATGTATTTATTGGTCCAGTTGTGAGGATTTTTGTTTTCTTTACATGGAGGTGCAATCCATACCGAAGACTGTAGTCTTTGATCTTCATCAGTAAGTATTTTAAGTCCTCTACACTTTCAGCAAGCAAGGTTGTGTCATCTGCATATCACAGGTTGTTAATGAGTCTTCCTCCAATCCTGATGCCATGTTCATTCTCGTATAATCCAGCTTCTCAGATTATGTGTTCAGATGACAGATTATTGGTCAAGTACTTTCCTGCATTCATACATATGTGCCAGTTGCTTTTATACTTTCTCTCATCCATTTACTCATTCACTTGCTTGTTCCCCATCAGTAGTAGGATTACCAGAAAGTGACTCTGGAGCTCTCTTTGGGTTGTCTCTACAGTGAACTTTTTGGGGAGAGGTTGCACCCAAGAGGTTGTACTCCCTTCTCTTTCTGGCAGGGAGAAGAGCAATGTCCCAAAGATTCCAAGGTCCTTATGTGCTAGGAAGTTGTCTGGCATTCTCAGACAACTCCTGTAAGTAGTTGGCATCCCCTATCCAGACTGCCTGGCACCGAGCAGTCTGTTTATTCCTTCATTGACAAGGCTGCATTCCCTGCCCTATATAAAAAAAGAGAGCCATAGGGAAGGATCCTCCCCTGGAATACAGACTCACCCACCCTGCAAGCCCAGCAGTGCCCAGGACATGGAACACATCTCTGTGAGATAGGGGGATGGGGACTCACGTCTCTTGCTGATTTTTGGCCTTTCAAGTTTCCCCAATTATGTCTATTTATCAATCCCTGTCATGTGACATTTGTCCCCAACCTTGGTACATAATACATGTAGACAGAGAAGGACCCAAATGGCAAAATAGTGAGTCCTTCACTCATGTATTCATTAATCATCCACCTATAGTAAACCCATGCTCTGCTGGGGGCTGGAGCTCTGAGAATAAGAGCTCAGAAATGAATCTCAAGGATCCTTTCATACCATGGGAGGTGAATAGACAAATGATTATAGCACAGGTGATTACGGGGTGCTCTGGAGGCAAGCACAGTTTACTATGGAAGACTTTCTCAAAAGTAAACATATCTGAGTTGAAGAGTTGTCCAGGTGAAGAAGGTGGGCTGGGGCTTGGGAGTCAGACACTGTAGATGGAGGGAGAACTGAGGAGAGGAGAGAAAGTGTGGAAATACAACATTTGATGCAGCAGGAGTGAAGGTGTGGAACCAGGGCTGGAGGTATGACAAGGGGCCTTGTGGCTGTGCCTGTACACTTGGATTTGTTCTTGGAAAGTGGAGCATGGCATTGCTGTTACGTTGTTAAGTACCACTGAGTTGATTTCAACTCATAGTGGCCTTGTACAGGGCTTCCAAGAAGTAGCTGGTGGATTTGAACCACTGACCTTGTGGTTCGCAGTCCAATGCTTATCCTACAGCACCACACTAGGAGTCCAGGGCACAACATGGTGAGATGATGGTGATGGGAATGAGGAATTGGGGGCAGTGACCCAGGCTCTGACTAACTATGACCAGATCATAATGGCCTGGGCCAAGGCAGAGATGGTAGAATTGGTGAGTAGTAGGTGGGTTTGAGAGCTATAAAGAATGAAGTTGGTTTGGGTTGCAAGTAGAGGCTGAGGAAGGGGAAATCCACTTTCCCTTCTCTGATGTTTCTAACTTGAATGAGTAAGTGGAACTCACTGAATTAGAGGAAGAGGAGGAAGGGGATCACAGGCAAGGAGAGACGTCAGTTATGGAGTTACTGAACTTCAGGCACTTGTGGGACAATAAGGTGGAGATATTGGTGATTGAATTCATAAGAGGTAGGGCTCAGAAAAGCTTTCAACTTACAGGAGAGCACTGAATGAGATTGTGTAAAGTAAAGGAAAAAGACGAGTTGAGGCTGGAATCCTGAGGGCTCCTAACTTAATGAGGAGCAATCTCTAGAACCCCCATTCTGAATGACCCTTTCACATTATAGGAGTTATTCTCCTAGGCAGAGGTTACAGGATCCTCCATAAAATCATAAAGTCTGGAGACAGGGGGAACATTGTTGTTAGTCAAGTTAGTTCTGACTCATAGTGACCCTATGTACAACAGAACAAGACACTGCCTGGTGCTGTGACATCATCCTCACAATGTTAAGCCCACTGTTGCTGTCCCTGTGTCATTTCATCTCATTGAGGGCCTTAGTCTTTTTAGCTGACCCTTACCAAGAATAATGTATTTCTTCAGGAACTAGTCCCTTCTGGTAGCATGTCCAAATTATGTGAGACAAAGGCTGAGGAGCAGTCTGGCTGTACATTTTCCAGACAGATTTGTTTGTTCTCTAGTGGTTGCTGTTGTTAAGTGCCATGGAGTTGGTTCCAACTCACAGCGACCCTGTATAGGGTTTCCAAGGAGCAGCTGCTGGGTTTGAACCACCAACCTTATGGTTAGCAGTCCAGTGCTAATCCTACAGAACCACATGGTAATTTCAATATTCTTCACTTCATTACTTCAAAGGTTTTAATTCTTCTTTGGTCTTCTTTATTCATTGTCTAGCTTTCACATTCCTATGAGGTGATTGAAAATACCATGGCTTGGTTAAGAAGCACCTTAGTCCTCAAACTGACATCTTTAACATTTTTAAAGAGATCTTTTGTAGCAGATTTGCCCAGTGCAATACATCCTTTGATTGCTTGACTGCTGCTTCCATGCGTTTTCATTATAAACCTAAGTAAAATGAAATCCATGATAATTTCAGTCTTTTCTCTATTTATTATGATATTATTTATTGGTCCATTTCTGAGGATTTTTGTTTTCTTTATACTGAAGTGTAATCCATACTGAAGGCTGTAATCTTTGATTTTTATCAAGCTATCTTCACTTTCAGCAGACAAAGTTGTGTCATCTGCATATCGCAGGTTGTTAATGAATCTTCCTCCAATCCTGATGCCACATTCTTCTTCCTATAATCTAACTTCTTGGATTAGTTGCTCATCATATAGACTGAATAAGTATAGTGAAAGTATACAACTCTGATGCACACCTTTACTGATTTTAAACCATATGATATCCCCTTGTTCTGATCTATGTACAAATTCCTCATGAGCATGATTAAGAGTTCCAATATACCAGTTCTTTGCAATGTTATCCATGGTTTGTTATGATCCACACAGTTGAATGTATTTGCACAGTCAATAAAACAAGGCAAATATCTTTCTGATATTTTCTGCTTTTAGTCAAGATTCACATGACATCAGCAATGATATCCCTAATTCCATGTCCTCTTTTGAATCTGGGCTTGAGTTTCTGGTAGTTTCTTGTCCATGTATTGTTGCAAATATTTTTGGATTATCTTCAACAAAATTTTATTTGTGTGTGGTATTAATGATGTTGTTGTTGTTGTTTAAGTGCTGTTGAGTGAGTTCCTACTCACAGAGATCCTGTATAGGATTTCCAAGGAGCTACTTGGAACAACAACAGCAGTTGTATTCCATCTTAAAAGAAGAGCACTAAAGGTTATCTAATGGAACTTCCTCACTTGAAAAATGAGGATACTACTGAGGCCAAAGAGGTAATTATCTAGGTCTAGAAACCAGATTTCCTGTCCAAAGGTCCATCATCTTATCTAACCACCCAGGGTTCCAGAGAAATATTTACTACCAGTCCCTGTTTATCCCCAAAGACAGTGACCTCAAACGCCTCATGCTAAGTTGTTTAAGGAGCTAAGATAGAAATTAAAATAATTCAGGGATCCAATAAAGAATATGGAAAAGAATCCACAGAAGGGGAGGCTACCTATTGTTGGAAAGTCTAGAAGACAGTCACCTGTGTGGTATCTGAGTGGGCTGACCTGAGGGGCATGAATGCTCATTCAGATTTATTCAAAAAATTTAAATGAAGGACGTAGCTTGGTTGATCATTTTCAAACATGTGTTTTGTTGTTACAGACACATCTAAAGGAGAGAATGAGTGGAGAGAAGAGCACAGGTTTGTCAATATCATTCTTCTTCTACTATGATGCACAGCTTGCCTCTGATCCCACGAAAACATGATTCTTCTGTATGGTGGTGATGTGCAGTGGAGTCAGTTCCGACTCACAGCAACCCTATACAGGGTTTCCAAGGCTGTTAATCTTTATGGGAGCAGAAAGCCCCATCTTTCTCCCGCGGAACAGCTGGTAGTTTCGAACTGCTGACCTTGAGGTTCACAGCCCAATTCGTAACCACTATGCTGCCAGAGCTCCTGGCCTTCCTCTTATTGGGAGAATGAGGACTGAAGTGTCCTCCCAAGGTCTGAGGAGTCACAGACCTCACTGAGAAGGTGATGGATAGTTAGCATGTAAACCATGCCTTTCTGTGCTTTGGGGAAGTGAGAAGCTTTGGAAGTCAACCCGGAATATACTACGTTTGTCATTCCCACTGTTCTGTATTAAGGTTGGAACTTTCCAATTTCAAGGGTTATAGGTATGTGTAGTGTAGAGGTTACGAGTTGGGCTGCCAACCGCAAGGTCAGCAGTTCAAAACTACCAGTGGTTCCGCAGGAGAAAGATGAGGTGTTCTGCTCCCGTAAAGATTTACAGACTTAGAAACCTTGTACAAGGTCACTATGAGTCAGAACCAACTCCACGGTACTTAACAACAACAACACAATGTATGTGTAATGAGCTCTGGTAGCATAGTGGTTACGAGTTGGGCTGCTAGCCTCAAAGTCAGCAATTCAAAACTACCAGCTGTACTGCAGGGGAGAAAGATGAGGCTTTCTGCTCCTGTAAAGAGTTACAGCCTCAGAAACACTATTCAGGGTTACTATGAGTTGGAACTGACTCCGTGGCACACCACTACCATTACGTATGTGTGGCACTGTAGGATAAGCATTGGACTGTTAACCACAAGACTAGTGGTTTAAATCCACCAGCCACTCCTTGAAACCCTATACAAGTTGGTTATGAGTTAGAATCAACATAATGCCAGTTAATAACAACAGCATGCAGGGATGTGAAAACTATAGAGGAACGAATAAACCATGACACTATGGCATGGACACACCCAGACTCTCCAAGTGTGAGTGAACTGGAATGCCTTGGGGCAGGTATGATGACTTTGTCTTTTTAGAAGACTCATATCTTACTTCCACGGCTTCTAACCAATTCATTCTGGTTCTTCCCCTGCTTCTGGTGTGGAGCTGTAGGATCAGCACTGGACTGTGAACCACAAGGTTGGTGGTTCAAACCCACTCGCTAGCTGTACAGTGTTCACTATGAGTCAGAACCAACTCTATGGCACGTAACAACAACTCCAGATCAATTGAATCAGAATCTACATTTGTGACTGTACAAATCACCTGGGGATCTTGTTAAAATGAAGATTTGGACTCAATATATCTGGACTGAAAATGTAGACTCTCAACAGGGGTTGAACCTGTTGGAAGCCCTGCTTTCTTCCTTAAGATGGATTTCTCTTTCTAGTCTATCTAATTATTTTCCCTTATGGCTTCCTTCTCATTTCCATCTCCTTCTCCCTTTCTCTTCTCTTTCCTAACTCAATTCTTAAGAGTTAACCATTCTAAGGAACCAGAGGTCAGTGGTCACATCCAAGTTTCAAATATTGAGATGAACCCAGTTCACAGAAATCATGATGTGGTATAAAAGATACATAGAGCCAATTAGACCCTGAAGAGCCCATGCTATCTCAATTATTTACTGATATTTTCATGTGTATGAGTGGGCTTCAAAAAGCCTGTGGAAAAACTCCATTATCTTTTAATTCCATTTTTTCACAAATGTTTTGAAGCCCACTCATACATTCCTACTTTTTCATGTACATTAGTAAGCTTTTGGAAGGCTGACATGCATTAATCTTTTGATGGTACCAATCTTAATTCTGGTACCAACTAGCTGTGTGTCACAGGGCAAGTCACTTGACTTTTCTGGGTCTGTTTCCTCATTTTTAAAAGACTTTTGTGTATTAATTATTATACAGGACTGCATAGAGCCCTGGGGCTTCCACAGTGCTACTTTGGGAGCAGTGACAGGTAGGAGGGAGGCTGAGCTGGTGCTCAATACCCTTGAATCTGAGCAGCACCACTTTAACCCACATGTCAAATTTTCCAAGGCTCCTAAAAACAGTTGAATAAAGCCCAGGAAGCCAATATGATGGGGTGTGAACATAGATACATCCTAAAAAGCAGTCCCTTTTATAGATCAGTCTGAAATACTCATATTTGCTTTATATGAGGTTTAATATGTTTGTTTTAATATCACTTCCAAAATGGTAGACGACTTCCAAAGTCCTAAAGTTCCTACAAAATTCTATGGCAAGAGAGGATGGCAATCCTAGAGCTGTGTGTGGTTCTGCCTAAGGCTCAGTTAAATTCCAGGAAATGGAAAGGAACAAAAAGTGTCTCTATTTCACTTGTCCTCCTCATCATTTGCAGGGTCACCACATATTCAAATAGATTGGATAATAAGAAACACTCTTCATTAAGAAGATCATTAATATTTGTGCTTGACAGAAACACAGATACCCTGTGAACAGAAGCCATGCCAGGGAATAGTGCCTAGGGCAATCATGATTGTAGAGAGACTGGTCTGTCTAGTCACGAATGCACGTTCCTGCAGCACACACAGTAGATGCACAGCAGAGTGGGTGATGCTCACCACCACCATCCCACACTAAACGCTGGACCGTTTACACCTGCTGTAGGACAACCCCCGGGTGTGGGAATACACACCAAGACAGCCTGTGTGTACCCACTTAAATTTATGCAAGTGTATTTATTGAAGCTGCCAAGATTCCTACACCAAACAGAACCGACGTTAAGCCCAGTTACACAATTCTATCTCAGTACACAGTGCCTTGTAGTCCAGATTGTTTCATAATTTAAGTACCATTCAATTTGACCTCTAAATACAGTCTCCTGCCCATTCTCTAGCCGAGGGAAACAGAGAAACTGTAATACCTTAGCTTCTCATGTTTCAGCTGTTCTGTCATTGTTGGTTCTATCAGTCACAAGTATTTCCTGAGCGTCTATGCCCCAGGTCACTTCCCAAACTATCCTTTCACAACATTTTTGGACTTGTAAAATATATAAAGCTAGCAGGACCTTCAACAAGGACACACAGTACAACCCTTTCATTGTACATAAGTGGGGGGGACTTGTTCAAGGTTACACATTTGGCCCATGTGATGAGGACTGGCATTTCGTAATGACTGGTCTCTTCTGGTACAACACAGCTGTCTCCAAGTAGGACTGGCTGAAACCCTGGACTTCTGTCTCCAACAGTATCTCTGAATCGATTTAAACTCATAGCGACCCTGTATACGGTTTCCAAAGAGCAACTGGTGGATTTGAACCACCAACTTTGGGGTTAGCAATAAGGTGCTTATCCTACAGCACCACACCAGGACTCTGTAGGGACAGGTGAAAGGCCACCTACATGGTATGACTAGAAGGGTGGGAAGCAGGGATCTAAAACAAAACTCCGCCTTCTGAGGGTCTTTATTGGTACCTGAGATTCAACCATTAAAAAATCATTTCTTTGGATCTTAAAGTTTTCCTAACCTGTAAGGGTCTTCATTTAAATCACCTGAGGTCAAGTGTACACCTGTATCACCTACCCTGTAATAGGGATGGGTCCATCAGAAAGTTGGGCACATATCCCTTTGTAGTGGGACACTGGACAGATGCCTGGGGCACCCAGAGAAGAAAGAAAGGATACCCCAAGCATCTGTCCTTCCATTCAATGCTCCTCCAAAGGCAGATTCTTGCTATGGGCCTTATATGGAAGCCTTATTTAAAAGATCTACCATTTGTCTGTAAGTTTGTTGTATGAGGTAGCTTGTGTGTTGCTATGATGCTGAAAGCTGTTCCACTAGCATTTTAAATACCAACAGAGTCACCCAAGGTGGACAGGTTTCAGCATAGCTTCTAGACTAAGATAGATGAGGAAGAAAGGTGTGGTGATCTACTTCTAAAAATTAGTTCAATGAAAACCTTATGGATCACAATAGAATATTGTCTAATATAGTGCTAGAAGATGAACCCTCTGGGTTAGAAAGCATTCAAAATATACAATGGCTCTAACAATGAATTCAATGATGATGAAGTTGGCACAGGGTTGGGGGGCAATGTTTTATTCTTTTATAAATAAAGTCATTTGTTAGAGTCAACTCAAGGGCAGCTAATAACAACAGAGCTAGACAATGCCTTGTGGTTCAGATGGTTTCACCTTAATACTCAAGAGTGTTACTAAGGAGGAAGGGACAGGACAAACCGTTTCATAGCCTAAGGAGAAAGCAACCTTGAAAAGAGTCAATGAGTGCAAGTAAACTGGAAGTGGTTAGTTGACAGCCATGTTAGTTTCATGGTCCAAATTCACGATCCATTCCTCGGAAACCATATACAGCGTCACTGTGAGTCAGAACCGACTTGAAGGCACTTAGCAACAACAACAATGACAGTCTAGTTAAAAGCAAAACCCTCCTCACACTGGTTTGTATTTGTTCATGATGCTAAGTGAAGTGATGTATTCACTTACTCGTTTCTTGCATGTATGTTATCTTCTCTAGAGGTCTACTGGCCTCAGCTGCTCCTGAATTCCACACACAGCACCAAACAGGCTGCCTCAAGGTTGGCATGCTGGCCCTGCTCCCTTCTTCTGGACCCAGAAACACAACCTGTAACTGACCTCCCCTCTGTAGGACTGATATGGAGGTGAGAAACTACACCTTGGGACAGTGTATTTGTATGTCTGTGTGGTCTCTTCCTAGATTGTGCTACTTTAACTGTAACCCG